>NC_056747.1:785475149-785535149 GCF_019279795.1 Protopterus annectens
AGGGCATGACATTCAGATCTAAGGAGATCATAGTCCTACTATACTCAACCCTTATTAGACCAATAAACGATGCACCATTCAGCTTGTAACCTGATAGGCATTTGCAATACATGGAAAAGTCACAGAGGTTTCTCAATGAAAGAATACAGGGTATTGTGACACCTGTGCCCTGGCCCAGCAATCAAGGAGCCTCAATCCTCACCACTAACACCAGTGAAGGGCATCTCATATAGAAGGAAAGGATAACAAACACACACAGTAAAGTGCAATTTCCCTTAAGAGCACACAGAGATCATAGTCAGTCCAGGGATGGTCGCTCCATTGCTCTCCAGGTCCCCAGTAAGACTCCCCACTGGCACAGCTATACGGTCCAGATCTCAGCCTAGTGGGCAAGCTAAAACCTCCAGCACCCTCTCTGTCCAACCAGTGCTTCGTGTCCCTGCCCAAGTAGCTCACACACACACACACACACACACACACACACACACACACACACACACACACACACACACACACACACTTTGAGAAGAGTTTATATAACCACATAGACACTCCTGGGGAAGGCTGGCACAGGTTTTCCAGCTGTGCCCCCCTTTTCCCAGACTATACAGTAGTACCCTGCCACCACCCACTGATATTTATCAGCTACTCAAAGGCCCTTAAAAGGGTATCCAATTATTACTGTGCAATATTATTATCCAATTGGTAGTAATAGTCCATGGCTAAAGCTATTGGAGTGGCTTTGTACAATTTTACCAAAGGCATGCAGGCACTCTAAAGAGCTTAAAGTATCTCTACAAAAACAGCCACAGTTGAAAGGGTTTAAAAATATTTAATAACAAATAGTCAAAACACAAGACAATACTTTTTACTACACGGTGCTAGTCAAGAGAAATACTTAAAATAATTCAGTAGTACGGTTCTGACATCAGAGAAAAACACTTAGTCTAATTTTTCTAGTTTCTAGCTATTTCTAAAAGAAAACACAAGTCTAAGATAAACTTACATATAGAACAAGACAGTGCTGAGTTGGATGGTCAAGACAAAAATGCTTAATGATCTCTGATTCTCTCTGTTTTTAAAATCACATTCCTGGTTCACATTACATCATTCTTCACACTTCCTTGGGTTCCCAGGCTAACATTTACATTCTTCACCTTTGGGCAGAAACCAGAGCAATAAAGGACATTTATGCATGCAAATTCTGGCCATTGACTCTGGTCTTAAAACAATAGCAAGAATTCCTTCATCTAGACTGTCTGGAGTCGTATTTACATCATAGGGTCACAATATGCTTTACTTGGTCAATAGAGTGCACTGTTGTTACATTTTTTTCAGTTCCACATGTAACACTATTTTTACCATTTAAGACAACAAGCCTGTGGTTTACATTAATATTTACAGATGACAGAATTATCTCCAAAATTCTATCTGGCTAGGCTGGCAACCTTCACAGGTATAAATAACATGTCCATTATGGATCACTTTAAAGCCATGTTCCTATACTCTGTCTACTACAGACTACCGAGGAAAGATCTGTGCCTAACCTACAAGGTATTGCCTGAGCCAGGCCTGATGGGTCTGATATGCATTCTCAAAACAACCAGTACTAGATTGATGTGCTCTAATGACCTAGTCCTCATCTGTAAAATAAAAAAACATGGTGGGACAGGTAAAAGCTGAAAGAAGATGGTGGGACAGGTATGTGTCCCAGAGATTACCCCTTGTCTGAACAGACTCCACATTCATGTGATGAAGAGCTCTTTCCTAAACCTGTTCAGCTGCAATTTGGACCAAGATGGGAAACTGCAAATTCACCTTTGGCATGTTGCCTCTGTCCCTTATGGACAGGGGCAGCTTGCAGATGCTCTAAGGCACAGACATATACCAAAGCCATTCTAGTCCTTGGGCATTGATATTTGGGAAAACTGAGGCATGAATGGCTAGGCTTAAAAAGGCTCTAGGGCCATTAGCCTTGTAACCTCCTATGAGCATATGATCCTAAATGTAGAGACAATGTAATTTGTCAGCTATAGTTCCTACAAAAATCCTTGCCAAACTTTCAAACTGCAGATGCTGTAACTACAACAAAACTCAACCTATCAAAATTATATTACATTACTGTCTTTCTCCCTATCCAACACCCACACATATCTCTCTGTTACTCATTCTTCCAATACAGTAAAAATCTCACTTAACCGGCACCCATGGGGATTGGTAGATGTCAGTTAAGTGTAGTTTCTGGTTGCTTAATAGTTGCTTTGTGATTTTTGATTGGCTCATATACCGGCATATGAGCCGATCAAAAATTGCAAAGCAGAGCCTCTTCTGTTCTATGTCGAACAGCGGGCTATTCTGCATTGAATAGAAGAGGCCCCACTTTGCCATTTTGATTGGCTCATATGCCAGCATACGGGCCAATCAAAAATTGCAAAGTGGAGCCACTTCTACTCAATGCGGAACAGTGGACTGTTCCACTCACATTGAGTAGAAGTGGCTTTGTTTTGCGATTTTTGATTGGCTCATATGTCAGTATATGAGCCAATCAAAAATGCAGGTTGCTTGGGAGTGCCGGTTGCTTGAGCTCCAGAAAACGGGGATTTTACTGCATATTACTTCTTTTTGTTTAATTTTTTTTTCATCTTAGCATGCAAACCAAAGCACCATTGTGCATTACCTTTGAACCATATACTTCCACTTTAATTGACCTTTGCATCTTACGTTCTCTGACCACCACCCCACAACAATTTATTTCTGTTTGTTACTCCATTCCTTCACTTTTTCCTCTTAATATGCAAAGAAGTACCTCTGTGTATTACATTGAACTCTTTACTTCCACATCTCATGTCCCAATCTCTCTATAGCCTCATTCAAACATCTTATCCTGTTCTTTTCTTTTCTGCATTTTTCTTACAATTTCTGAGTGTAAAACAATGTGAATTACCTGTTTTTGATATTGTATATATGTATATATTTGGACTTGTTAGTTTTCTCCAGGGTGAAGCTTCTCTGTTGCATTTTTTTTTTGTTTTTTTTTCAGTGACAGCTATATTTCTATATAATAAAGTATTTTACAAATATTTATTTTCTAATTATAATTGATTTTTTGTAGCTTTTACCCAGGAAGGCTGTTGAAAAGGAGCTTTGTTCCTACCTGGAATTTTCTGGTCAATAAATGCAAGAAAGAAACAAATAAATAAAGTAAAAAAAAGTAATGAAACATTCCAACTGAATGTAATAGTGTTCATTTACACCTCATTCACTGTAAAAGCTCTATATATAGTATTTACATCGGTATTTGCACAACTGCACACACACACACACACACACACACACACACACACACACACACACACACACACACACACACACACACACTTCAGGAATATATAACCTACATACTGATTGCAGAGGAGGGTATACAAATATTATCACTCAAGTATAATTTCTTTATTCTATAGAAAAATAATTATTAGCATTCAAAAACAGGGTTGCTGATTGGATAAGTCAGTCAGCATACCCAATGTAAATCCAGCATTCTCCGCGCAAAAAGGTTTGGCCAGTTGTACATTTTTAAAGCAAACATCAAAATCTTTTTAAAAATGTTTCGGTTTCACTACCAAGATGTCAGGACTCTGCAGTAGAACAGTAAGACACATGCAGACATCTAGGTCCTAAACAAAGTGGCACAAACTGCATTCTACCTAATCTACTGTGCAAGCATTAGCACATACATGTTCAATGCATGCACAGTACATTGGAAATCTGTCCTCAGCCATGGAAGAGAATGGGAAATTACTATGGAAACAAGACGTTCAGTCATGCTATTAACATTATTTAAAAAGGTAAGCATTTATTATAGTGGCATTGAATAATAGCAATAATTTAATGTTGCTTATAGATAGTGAAAGATTTACCCATTGTTGGCATGTTTGATCACTTGGGTTTCATCATTATGATTAATCCATTCCAGCTGTGGCTAAATCCTTATTATCCACATCCAGTTGTGGATTATTGCACAAGATGTTTTCCATAAGGATCACTGTTGCAGTAGCCTAAACTGTATGGCTTGTGTTCTGTACAGGATACAACAGCCTGCCATCTTCCAAAGCTTTCAGGGCACTTTCCATGTAACCAAACCATTAGTGATCTAAAGCTGAGATGACTAAAAGTCAGGTTTGGGTGCCAAGTCCTTTGGACCTTTCCTGCAGCTGACTAGAGACTGGATCAACAACTGGGTAACACTATTCCATTGCTGGGCAGATAAGTTCCTTTCAGGTAAAAACACTTCCATGTTACTTTTTATGACAAAAACATTGTTTTTTTAAAAAAATATTTGTAGCTGGGAGAAAATGTTTTTAATGAATATCATATGACTTTTGCAGACTTAAATATTAAATAGGAGCGTTAATTTTTTACTTTTGTGGTAAAACGTTAAAACTAACTTTAAATTACTATTATTATTTTTTTTGTGTGGTAAACATTTTATTGTTTAACTTCTGGAGTTTAGGTAAGTGTTGCAATTGTTTTTTACTGTGATTTAATGGGAAACATTTTATTGTGTTACAAGTTATCTCTTTATTGATTATTACTGCCAGGCTTCCCCAGAAATCAGCACCTTTTTCCTGATTAACCATGGAGCAACCTACTGATTCATTGGTTCTACCTTCTAGCCACAAAAAGAAAAGATTGTTAAGAAGCTTTTGCCACCACAGCAGGATGATAAAATGCCTCAGGCACAGGTGGATGACTCTGCTGTGGTCAAAGCTGGTTCCTCAAACCACTCATGTTTTTTTCCTTGTGTTCCACTGGTGTAGTCCATTCAGCCATAATAGAATGCAGGTTAGATGTTTCCTCTGCAGCTGTTGGAGTGCTCTTGGTGGGCAAGGGAGAGCCATTCTTGTAGGTCCTGGGAGAAAATGGCATTGAATGCCACCTTGCATAGCCAGAAAGCTGTGCACATCCCTAGGGAGGTTTTTACTGGCAAAAGTTGGTCTGTTTCTTCAGATTTTCCTGTCAAAAAGATCCAAAACTTCAAACATATGCCTGCTCCCATATAAGTTACTCTAGAAAGTAGTAATTTATTTTGCTTAGCTTTTGGTTTAATGTGGTCTCTTGACCTTCCTGTATGGCTGTTTCTGGTAAAAGAAAAATTGATTCTTCATTTTCTGAAGAGATTAAAGAGTTTGAACCTCAAAATAATTCTGAAAGCACAGGTTATGTGTATCTCCACAGAATTCTGATTAAGATTCTGAGTAGAGTTTGGCTTCAATTATTAATTTTGAAAGATACTTTTTCTCTGAAACTATTCCTAGAATGAATCAGCTGTTTCAGTGGGAAAACAGTGATGTTTCAGAGTCCCTCAGTAAATATTACGGTTTGTTACAACTGGAGTTTTCAAAACCTTCTCCTATTGTTCTGTCTACTTTAGAATACATTTTTGTCACAGCCTGAAATTACCCTGACAGTCAACCTTATTCCCCCAAGAAAGCAGACAGACCTTATCAAGTACGTCAGTCTTTTATGTTTTTATACACTCATCCCAAATCTGACCCAGCAGTTGTAGCTTTAGTGAACCCAGCTGCCTCTAAACATTTATTTAACACTAATCTTTCTCCTTTTGACAAAAATGGGAAGGATTTTGCTAAATATGGGAAAACAAGTGTATTTTTGCAGCACTCATTTTTAGAGTTCTCAGCTGCGAAGCTCATATGCTGAAGTTGATGTTTGCCACTTTTGAGAATATAAGGAATATTTTTGCATCAGTTTCCCCTTGTGTGGGATAAAATTTCTTTGTTTAACCTGGTGTTGTCTGTGTCTTAAGTGACTATCCACTGTTTGAAATGTGCTTATGAGTCTGCTGATGCCACTGGAACTGCTACAAGGCAGTTTTCCTGCCTACAGTCTCAAAACCTCCTTGAAGTTGTCAAAAATGAGATTTTGAATTCTCTCTTGTATAGAGAACTAGCTTTTGTATCCCCTGTTGCAGAGGTTATTAAAATTGTGATGAGGGAAAAAAGTTGATTCAAGGTATCTCTTAGATGTTTTAGCCCTCCTTCTCAGAGTTTATAAAGGGATTCAATCAGGGGCGGCTCGTGGCGTCGGACTGCCGGACTGCAGCCCCCTCAGTTGTTTTTGGTATTGTTTACATGGTTTTAATTTAATGTAAAAAAAAAAATATATTTTTTTACTTTAAATTTAGAGTCTGTGACTCGAAAGTATGCGCATGCGCACCTTAACCGTGGTTGTAAACCGCTTTTTTTTTTTTTTTTTTTTTATTTACATTGCAGCCCGGAGGAGCAATTAAGGCATCATTGTGATGCCCAGAAGTCTATGCGGCAGCGGTTCCAAACCGCATAGACTTGGAAGGGACTCGGACTGCGACGTCCGCAGGCACGTCAGTCATGATGTGCCTGCTGGGCTAAAGCCTAAATGCTGCTGATTGGTTGTCGCTCTCTTCCCGGGCTTTATGTGCTGGGAAAAGAGCGAGAATCAGTCAGTCAGTTGTCGTTTAGTTTCTGGATTGGCGGTATTTTACCTTTATTAAAAATTTTTTTTTGCTTTGCCATTGGATTGAACCGGATGGGATTTTGGGTGTGCTAGAGAGAGAATGAAGGAAGAACAGAAGAAAGAAGAACAGAAGAAAGAAGAAGAAAAAAGAAGAAAAGAACAGAGTGAAGGTTCAAGAATTAAAGTAAGTATACTGTTAACATTACTTTTCACCCCAGCAGCTTTGATTTTTATATTGTAATATGCGCGATAGTTCTTTTCTTATACAGCAAATATTTTGAATTGCTGTAATATTGTTATTATTTGTCGTGCAAATCTAGACAATAAATGTGCATTATGGGAATCAGAGTATATGAGCAGAGTTTTTGAGCGAGGGCAAAAGACTCCTGATCTAATCTTACTAGATTTATATATTTTTCCTATGATTAAATTGCTGACAAATTTTGTTTTAGCTATGACATGCTTTTGAATGTAAATGTAGTTGATTTTTGTTGTAGTCCAACCCCCAGAGTCTGCCATTTAATCACAGTTGCATGGAAATGGAGTTAGTGTATATAACTTATAAGTAAAGTGGTGTGGTGGGTAGACCCCCTCCCAAGTCAATACATGTTTTTATTTTTGTCCATGCTTTGTTCAGATGGGGAAAAGCTGTAAATGCAGGTAGTTTTTGTTTTTTGAAGCTACAGTGCAGTAGGAGTGATTAGAGATGGCATGTGATGTTTTTGTATGGTAGTCCAGTTGATGGCATAGCCAGTGGTTTGTGGTCAACTGTATTGCTATTAGGTTCATATGTTAAGAACCATTTACTAAGATGTTGATCCATAAGGATAGTTAGAAACCTAGCCATGCATTCCTATGAGGTTTGTAGCCCTTATAGTTTTAGTACAAATAACCCAAAGATGGGGAGAACATGTACATGTTGTCCCTCCTTTGTAGAAGCTTGTCTTATGGGCTTTTGAAATGAGACACTAACTCTTAGATATGTTATAAGGTGGATGCCTGTGTTGTATGTTTGTGAGGTTGCTGAGGGTATTTGTTTCTTAAGTAGCATTTGGGAGACCTTTGTGGTTTAGGTAGGTTATGGACCTCATAGTATGTACATCTATGTGTGGTCTGATCTGTATGTGTTAGATTTAGTTTGGTGTTGTACTGCCAAACTGCTTGTTATTTGTAGCATCTTCATGTGAGAGGCTTACCTCTGTTAGCTTTAAGAAAAACTGCATCACTCACACAGTTAAGTTAGTTTCTTTAATCAGTAGGTGACTATTAAACATGAGATAATGGCTACATTGTCTCAGGATGCCTATTTCAAGCAAGCTGGCTAAAGATATATTTGGAAAGTGCAAATCAATGGTTCTATATGCTTAATGATATTGGCTAAAAGGGGAGTAATGCCTTAAGAGAGCTGGAGGTGCTATCAGTCTGGTAGTGGAGATAATGCTGGTCTCAACACAGCTGCTTACAGCTAGGAATCTATGATCCTTTACTCATTCTTTCACCAGCAGCAAAAGACTGGCATTTATCCCAAGCTGCTTCCTGCAGTGTAGCATTAACCCAGACTTTGGGTTTAAGTACACTTGCGGGAGTATTTTCTTACTAAATGCCCTGGAAAGAACCTACAGCATCTTGATGCAACAGACAGCTAAGCTACACAAAGGCCCTAAGAAGTTCTCACCAAACTGCAAACAGACCACTCCGTGAAGTCCCACCCACACTTGATTGTGTGTGTTTATGTGCTTTCTATTGCAGTCTTTCCCTCCACATCCCATATATGTGCTTGTTGAATGTTGAGTAACTATGTAAAATGTACTTATTGCCACTAGGACATCAAAAATCTGAAAAATCAAACTTGGTTATTGAGCGATTCTCTTCAAAGGCTTCTCAAGTATCTCAGCAGATTAGCTGGGTGCATAAGTTGTTCATTTCAAGTGCTAAACAAATATTTCCTCTAATATAATAGCGTTTTGCAAGACTCTGCTTGGTTGCTTATGTGAATGCTAATTCAATAGGTGAAACTTAAGTTAGTTAGATGAGACAAAGCAGTAAATGACAAATAATCTATAAATAATTGTGGAATTTAGTTTTCCTCTTCGGGTTGGTGGGGAGATCGGATTTCCTACTTATTTTAATGACTATAATACTGTACATCTTAAAAATCATAGAAATGGTGTCATGCCCAGAATCAATTTCTATTTGACTGAAGTCATTGTATCATTAAAATAGTTGGTCCTAATAACACAATCTGCCAAACACCCAATGGCTTTTTAGCTGTGCTTGATTTTGCAGAATGTTCTGGTTTTCTGTCATATTTTTATACTGTTGATTTATGTTTCTTATTATTCAGAAAATGCATGTTGTTGTTGCAGTGTCTGCTGCTCTGTGTTTAAGTAGCAATGCTTTAATGACCATAAGGTAAGCTTGTCTGAGATTGTAAGATGCAAGAAAGCATTGATAAGCTTACTGTTAAAGAATTGCCAACGTTGAAAGCCTTTTTCTTAGTGCCATGCAGAGAATATTTACATAACTAGATAACATATAAGCCTTAGGTATTGAAATGCATATGACAGCATTTGTAATAAAGGATAGGATTACAGTATTTTCAGAAGCTCATGACATTTGTTGGAGAATTGCAGTCATATTTGCAGGCTTTACCCATAAACTAAACAGAATGCCAATCTATCATGTGTGGTCTATAACCTGTGCAATAATCCTTTAAGCAATTTATATAGAGTTTGATTCTTCTTTGTTCATTTTTTACTTTGATCACATTTACCCCATGAAATAAGTAGATAGTTGTCAGGCAGCAGGTCTTTTTTGGATAAGAAACTTTTTTACAAGTGGGGGTATCACAGAGATTGCTACTTTCAGCATGTTACTTGGTACTTTTATAAAGCTGAATATAAATTATAATTAGAAATGCAGTGCAAGGAGAAGTGGTTTGGGTTGAGATCTGCTTGTTTTTTATACTTGATTTTGACTGGCATTCCAGTAATGTATTTTAAAAGTAATTTATTTTTTCATGCCTCACAACCTTTTTGTTTCCATTTAGATATTAAGGAAGCTGTAATGTAGCCAATGCATTGAAATGTGTTTTTTTTTCTTCTACACTTCATTTAGTCTTGATTGGACTTTCATAATGTCGGTTTGGCACCCAGGGCAGTCTATTTAAAGTCCCAGTTTTTGTGGTTTTGAGCATAGCCCCACCCTTTCTAGTTGGCCACACCCCTTCCCATTGGCCCCACCCATTCAACTGTCCCCTGCAGCCCCCCTTTGATTTGAAGTCACCAGCCGCCACTGGATTTAATGCTCCCTCCATAATTTTCTTTAAAAAGCAAAATAAACCATCCCAGCAAGCTGCAGGAAAACAAATGTTTAAAAAGCAACATTAGAGAAGTTCCGAAAGGAAGCAGGACCCCCAAGAACAAAGCACAGTCTAATAAGTCTGGATGACAATAAGAAGTATTTCCAACCCCCCTTCCATCCTGGCAATCCTTTAATCCTTCCAGAAAGTGTGAGCACCCATTTCTCTCTTTGGCGACAGATTTTCAGACAAATGGGTTCTGACAGTAATCCTTCAAGGTTAGAGATAGTAGTAGGATTCTCTCCTTCCATTTTGGGGGATTCCTTCTCACCTGCCAGACCAGACCCTTCTTATCTCTCCTGTCATTCAAAATATACTTGCTCAGGGGGAGATAAAAGCTGTTCTTTTCCCCAGTTAAAGAAAGGGTTTTATTCCATGATGTTACTGGTGCCAAAGAAAAAATATTTTTGGAGACTAGTCCTGGATCTTTCTTTTCTGAATCAGTTTGTGATAGGTATCAAGTTCAAAATACTGTCTGTTGCCAACCTTAGATTTCAAAGATGCATATCATCACATTGCTGTTAATCCAGATGTCAGATATTTCTTAAAGTTTTCTGTGCCTAGATCACATTATCAGTTATCTGCATTACCCTTTGGTTTATTTACTGCTCCAAGGGTATTCACAAAGTGTCTAGTTCCTGTGATAACCAAAAAATAAAACTGGAACTGGTACCAAACACCAAAGACTCCAAATCCAAATGAAGCAAGTAACTCAGATAAAGGAATGTAGTCGTCTCAATGCTAGATCCAAATACTGGTTTAATAATCAGTTCCAATACATTGACTGATCATTAAACCAGTATTTGCATCTATCATTGAGCCAACTACATTCCTTTATCTGTGGTACTTGCTTTGTTTGGATTTGTAGTTCCTGTGATAGCCTACTGTAGACTGCAAACTATTCACATTTGTCCATATTTAGATGACTTGCTTATCTTTGTAGAGTCTTTATTAAGGTGTCAGGAGCTCTCAGATGGGTAAAGGATCTTCTACATGGGCTGGGATTCCATGAAAACTTACAGAAGTCTTATTTGAGTCCTCATGAGATTTTCCTGGGGCGTCTTCTGGACACCTAAGTTCAAAGAGTATTTCCTTCCACAGGAAAAAAAAAATAGATCTGTATTTAGATCTTTTCCTGAGTTTTCCACTCAGATTACATGTCAGCAAGGGAATTCCTTAGATACCATGAGATCCAGAGTCCAGTGATACTCAGGATACCTCTTGAAAGACATCACATGATTAAAATACAATGGTACCTGAAATCTCTTTGGTCCAACCATCAAAATCCCTTGACATTTCAAATTCCAGTTTTGGGTTTTGTGAAAAGAAGATGTGGAGACATCAAGCGTCTCAATATCCAGGTCTCCCATTCTCCCTTCCTGCTTCAGCACAGTCAGTCACAACAAACACGTCAGACTTTGCTTGGGAAACAGCATCTATGTGGATAAAAGTGTAGGGTCTTTGTAAGAAAAAAAAATAGACCAAAACTCATAAACATAAAAGAGATGTTTTCTCTTATAAATGCACTCAGTTCCCACAGCTACTTGTTGTCTCCTGTACATAAACAATCAAGGGGGAACCAGATCTTACTCTCTGTGCAGACTAGCCAAAATAGCCTGGGATATAGTTTTTCGGCACAATCTCACTCTACAGGCATCTTGCATACCATCAGAGCAAAGCTATGTGGCAGACAAGTGGAGCAGGACCAGGACAGACCCTCATGAATTTAAACTGAATCAGGAGATCTTCTAACAATTAAAGTTTTGGCGAACAGCTCAGAAAGATTAATTTCCCTCCACACTCAAGAATCAGTTGGCAAAATTCTGCTTCAGGACTCCATTCAAGAAGGCCTTAAAAATAGATGCATTTTCTTTCCCTTTTACAGGAATGTTCCTGTATGCTTTTCTACCCTTACTACTAATATCATGAGTCATTCTGAAGATTAAGAAGGACTCCCCAGAGATAAATGTGGTGACTCCCTTCACAATCTTCCTCACAGACTGGATTTACTCACACAAGATCAGGTGTGTTTGATACATCTTGACCCCAAACAAATACAACAGACTGCCTGGATGAGAGAATTTGAATATGTTTTAGGCACATTTTCTGTGATAATATGCAGCAGGTATTAACTGAGGCAAGAAGACCTGCTACTAGAGAAAATATATACAGTAAGTAAATGGAAGAGGTTTTCTAGTTGGTGCCATCAAAAGAACAAGCACCCATTCATGGCTAGTTTTTTTCTGATTATACAGCATTTGTGTGAGTTACTATCCTATGGCCTGTCTTACTCCTCATTCAAGGTTCACTTGTCATCCATTTCAGCATATCTGCTCATGGATCGTCCTCCATCGGGTTCCTATCAGCAGACCGAAGATGCATGTTTTCGAATGTGTCTTGGTCAAACTGACAAAACCAAAGCTGCAAAATATCGAAGCGGCATGTAAGCGAATTCTTTCCCTGGGAAAGAATTTACTTGGCTGCTTCAGTACTTTGCTGTTTTCGGCACTGTAGTGCGATCTTAGAGTTAGTATATTTAAGTAGGGGGGTGTGGGGAGCACAGCCCCCCCATGTCAGGGGGTGTGGGGGGCAAAGCCCCCCACTTAATTTCATGTTTTAATCTGCTTTCTTTTTTTTTTTTTTTTTTTGTTGGAACAGCAATTTTTTTTTTCCCCTTGGAAAAAAATCGCTGTTCTGACAGTTTGGTTTTGTAAGCTTTCGCTTACATGGGGTCGATTAATTACCATTCGCTTACCTAAGCATTTTTTGATCTAATATAGACCCCTTCCTTCAGTGCAACCTTGTGTGAAATGTTTTTGAAAAGTGTGTTGCATAAGAAGCCTCCAGCTGTTTCCTCCCTGAGATCTTAAATTTGTGTTAAAAAAACTAACTCTTCCTCCATTTGACCCAACTCATCAGATTGACATGAGGTCCTTAACATGGAAAATGGTCTTACTAATTGCTCTGACCTCTGTAAGAAGACTATCCAAGTTGCAAGCTCTCCTGGTGAGTCAACCTTATCTCATTTTCTGCAAAGACAGGTTTTTTCTAAGAACTAATCCTTTATTTATGCCTAAATTGGTATCTGAGTTACCTTAAGCTAAGACATCCATCTCCATTTCTTCTTTCTAGAACCTTAAAACGAGGGAGAAAGGATACTCCATACTTTGGATGTCCCCACACAACTCAGGCACTCTCTTGACAGAACAAAATCTTTCAGAACTTCTTATCAAAACAGACTATTTCAAAATGTTTATCTCATGACACTACATTTTGTTAAACACACCACAACAAAACAACTCCAGGCAGGGTCATGATTCACTCTACCAGGGCCTTGGCTTAACTGGTGGCTTTTTGGAAATGGTTGGATGCTAGAAGGATTCTAAAAAAGCTTTACAAAGCACTATAAACTAGATTCCTTTTCCATGTCTAGGACAAAGTTTGCTAGTACCATAATCCAGCAGCTCTTGGAGCCTCGCCCTTCCCCTCCCAGTCAGTTTAAGTAATGGTAATCTACTTATATAGCTTAGGCCACTGCAGTAGCGATCCTTATGAAGAACTTAGTGAACATTACCATACAGTAGATGTTCGAATGATCACTGCTGTAGTAGCCACTCCCTCTCTCCATTCACATGCTTTTTTGTATGTTTTTATGTTAGGGTGTGGGCATTTTATTGTTATATTCCTAGTATTGTCTTCTCAGGGGTTTGGCCTCCCTTTCAGTATTGGCATGAAAGCTCTGATGGGCTTGGCACCCATATCTGACATTTAATCATCTCAGCACAAGCTGACTAACAATTAGGGTGTGTGTAAGGTGCCCCAAAAGTTTTAGAAGTGGTCCAGCTGTTGTATGCTATACAGGTTACAACTCATATAGCTTGGACTACTGTAGCAGTGGTAATTCGAATATTTACTGTTATGGTAAGTTTACTCACACAACAGTACATTCTCCAAGTTTATGTTGTCTTATATTCTCAGCAAATATTGCACAGAACAATAAAAATCTATGAACCATAAAGTAATTTTATTAAGTGCAGTGTGTTTGTATCTTTACTTAAATAATGTACTAAGCACAATGTGTACTGTTGCTTTAAGGCAGTGGTCTCCATCTGCATGCCCATGGGCCAGATATGGTCCAAGAACATCAGGATCAAGCCCACCAAGAAATTCATATGTTATAATAAAAATGTAAAAACAATTCTGATTTTTTTCTTATTATTATAATAATAATAATAAATGAAATTCATATTTTAGAATGCAATCTGGCTTGCCATAATATTGAGGAATCATTCTTTTTTCAAAAAAGGCCAATCACTTTAAAAGCACTTCCTGGACTTCCATTCTGGGGTCATGGCTGACATAATTCACACATCAGTATGTGGGCATTGTTACAAACTGAAAGCCACTTCCAGGTGAATGTCAATATCCAAATAAAGCAAGACTACTAGAATTGGAGGTGGGTTCCTGATAATGTTTATCTTTCAGTATTGTCGGTGTGTGTGTGTGTGTGTGTGTGTGTGTGTGTGTGTGTGTGTGTGTGTGTGTGTGTGTGTGTGTGTGTGTGTCCATGTGTGTGCGTGTGTTTGTGTGTGTGTGTGTATCCATGTGTGTGCCATGTGTTTGTATGTGTGTGGGGATTCACTTCAGAAGCTCGAAATACTGAAATCTCGAATTACAGTATCTCGAGCCCAAGAAGTAGAATCCAAAAAACAACGAAAACTAAAAACTGCAAAATTCAAAACCTCGAATATTGGAAGTTTTGAATTTTGCGGTTTTACTACACACACACACACACACACACACACACACACACACACACACACACACACACACACACACACACACACACACACACACCATCCACCACATAAACACACACAATCACTCTACTACATGAAAGGAAGGTGGGCAAACCACCTTGCACCCCCCCATGTGGGGGGCTGTGCCCCCCACACCCCCCCTACTTAAATATTCTCACTCCGAGGTCGCACTACATACAAACACACACAAAACACCACCACACAAGCTACTTTCTCTTCGCACACACACATCACAGCAACAAAACACACTGACAAACACCACAGCCCCTACCCAAACCCCTTAACACACACTTACCTGAATACATAACGATAGCGGAACTTTAGAAGCACGAAATTCAAAACCTCCGGTATTCGAGGTTTTGAATTTCATGCTTCTAAACTTTCGTTATTATGTGGATTCGGCTTCTTGGGCTCGAAATACTGAAATTTGAGATTTCAGTATTTCGAGTTTCTGAATGAAACCCGTGTGTAGATATAGGTGTGTGAGCGCATGTGCACACATGCACTCTTTTGCTGGTAGTATAATTTGTAACATTTTTAATATAGGCATTAATTCATTTATATATGTGTGTGTGTGTGTGTGTGTGTGTGTGTGTGTGTGTGTGTGTGTGTGTGTGTGTTTGTATATCAGTACATGTGCTTTTTCTGGTAGTATAAATTGCAGAATTTATAATGTGATTTTTCACTAGGGCGACCACGGTGGTGCAGCGGTTAGTGTTGCCGCCTCACAGCAAGAGGTTCTCCGGTTCGATTCTCGGCTGGGGTGCCTTCTGTGCGGAGTCTGCATTTCCTCCCTGTGGTCGCATGGGTACCCTCCGGGTGCTCCGGTTTCCTCCCACATCCCAAAGACATGCTGTAGGTGGATTGGACACACTAAATTGGCCCTAGGTGTGAGTGTGTGTGTGCCTTCTGTGGAAGGTTGGGCACCGGGCTGGCAACTCGACACAGTAAAACTCCACTGCCAATCATGAGTGGACAGGCGATCCGCTGTGGCGACCCCTAATCGGGAAAAGCCGAAAGAAGAAGAAGATAATGTGATTTTTCACTCTTTTATGTGTGTGTGTTTTAATGGAGTATATGCTGCAAATTTTCCTTACTAATAATGATACCGAGTTCTTTGAGGAAGAGCTGTGAGCTACAACAGTAAAATCCATCTCTGTTGTTAAGGTTTCAGTTTTGAAGTGCATTTGACATTTTGTGTTGTGTTGGGCACAGTTCTGAAAAGGGATTATATATATTTGGCTTTTAAGCACCTCTGCTATTTTGGTATTTGTGTGAAATGTCTGAAAATGCTTTAAATGTCTTGTAATGCTCCTTTTGGTATAAAAGAAGAAGTGCTCTAGCTTTATATAAAATATTACAGTTGTTCATGTTTGATAGTTAGTGACAAAAAAAAAACAACAAAAAAAGAAAGTATAGCGTGGAAAATATAATCAAGCATTTTTAAAAATTTGTAAGTATTTTCTATTTAAATGTTATAACAAACAAGCTCTTTTTTCACCACTGGTCATGCCTCTGGCTCAGTGTGCTCATCCTGGTGTTAGCTTTAACCATTTGAATTTGAGACAACAACTTTAAAGTCATCATCACTAACAGAACAGGTAGGGAAGGATAGCCTTCCACATTTTTAAGGAACTTAGAGAGAAACAAAAGGTCAAATGTAACACTACTAGCCCTATCAAATCTCCCACCAGTTATGTGGTGTATGCCACCCAGGCATGGCACAGTAGTGGGGGGGGGGGGGGTAAGCAGCCCCTGATGCTGTTTGGAGGATGGCTACAAGTGCTGTGAAAGCCTAGTGAACACATAATGTCATTCAAGGTGCCATGTGTGGGGGAGGGGGATTCAAGTTTTTATCCATTTAATGTGAGGAGAAATGGCAACAAGAGCCGTCTCCACTCCTTCCCAATACACTCACACTCAAATGACATGCACTCAACTGTCAGTAAGCTTCTGGTTTTCACTAAGGCCCAATGAGCACTATGGATAGATGTGACCTTCTTCAAAGAGGAAAGAGACCTCCCATTAGGCACTTCAATTCTCTTCAGTCCTGCAGTTGAGATCTATTCCTAGGGACAGAAACCCAGGTTACTGGTGTTTCAAGCAGAAATCATATTATACACCATCTAACCACCTTGCATTGTGTCTCCTGCAAGTTTACTGCGAAATACATTGTCTGTTACTATGATCTGTGATCACTTTAAAGCGCATATATGCAGCTATAATTTGGAATAAATGTGTGCATTTACTTCTGTAATTGTATTCCAGCTAGAATATGACACTTTCATTTAAATTCTAGCAACCTCATGGAGATTAACAATTTTGTGAAATGATTTACACAGGAATGATGTGTAATTTTGAATTAAAGTAATGCAAGCCCCTGTTAAAATCCTTAAAATAGGGCAACTTATTTCTTTCTGAAGGTCAGACACTCTTAACTGAAGTGTAGCTGTGCTGTTTGTTTATGAGTAATGAGCCTTTCCTTTTACTAGTGGTGATAATTGTTTTACTGGCTTGCAGCCCAATATGTTATTCTGCGTTTCTACTGCTACACTCACCTAGTCGACCTGATTTAATAAATTTCAAATGTCTTGTCTGTCCTTGTAGTGTCTTCCAGGAAATATTTACACAGTGAATACAAATAGCAAGAACTGTGCAGAGATACCTGCTTGGTTCATATTGGTTATGAAAGTCATGTAAGAATGGTAAAAATTGTGAACTGAAATGGAAATGGTCCCTCAGTATTGCTCATGTCATATAATGTGTGTGCGAGTGAACTCGGTAAGATTTATTTAGAATGTCCATGACTGGGTCATGCAGCTAAGTGCAGTACCAGTCGCCTAAGAATTCTTACCACAGCATTATTGTGGATCATGGTTGTTGGTGGGGTGGAGGCACCAGAGAGTGGGGTGCTGGGGTTCATTTGGCTTACCACAGACATATAATCACTAACAAAAACTTAGTAGTTGAAGTAGGGCAACAAGAGAGAATTAGACACATGACAAAAAAAAAAAAAAAAAAAAAAAAAAAACAGGCCTGCGAATTTTTATCACTTGTAAAGTTGAAAGGGAAAAATACTTGAAAAGCTAAGGAAACAGAAGCCTCTTCTTCTCACTGCATTGTATTGTATTGGCTAGTGAGAGCAACTTTAGAAAATGCAAAAGCCACGCATAAAGCTACAACCTATTCCCTACCTATTGCCCCATTCATTTTCATATGTTTTTGCTCGTTTTTAATTTCTCCAAGTCTTTTGGGTTTCTAATACCAGAGTGGGAATGGACCCCATTCCTAAGTCAAAGTACAATTAAAGTTCATGAAATTAGTATTGTTTCACTCTTTGATGTTAGCCAAAAGTGCTCTTCGCAGCACCTGCAATGTGCCCAGTAATGACTCCTTCTGCAATTCGTACGGTGTTACATGAATTGGTAACATATCTAAATACGATTGTAAATTCATTTTTATAAGACCAGTTGCTCCTACTACTATTGGAACTGTCTGGGTATCTTTCTTCCACATGGCTCTCGTTTCTGCCTGAGTCTTCAGTCTCGTCTAGTATTAAACATTATTTTTTGTAATGGATTACAGAATGACAACACATACATCTGGTCATCTGACTTCTATTTCCCATGCTTCCCCCCTTGGCTAGAAGCTGTCAGGATTTAGCACATATATGTCAATAATACACACACACAGAACCTTGCTATGATCTGTTGCAGCTCCTGGAAGTCATAAAACAATTTCAAATCTCCACTCTTCCAGAGTAGCAATTAGTTCACCCCAATGACAATGCAGGAAGCTTCCCAGTACAGACTTTTTGTCTCTGGCTGCATTGAGAACTGTAAGATACAATCGTTGTGGTCTAAGCTAGGTAATTTAATTTCAAACTATTTTCAGAGTTTGAGATTATCCTCTTCTCTTTCAGTATCCTCTGTTAAAACATATACAGTTTAAACAATTACAATGTGTGTATATTTCTTTTTCTGTCCAGCAGGGCACGCTATTGGTACATTTTTAACACAAGCAGCTTTACAAATACATTTTTCAACATGAGCATCTGTACAAATCAGTTTGATATATGAATGACATAATTATTTATAAAACTCCAGCTAGCTGTGCTGGCATCTGTTACACATCTTGTGTCATTATAAATGGATCCGATATTTGTCATCTTGGAAGGACATGGTTAACAGACCACATTGCTTTGCCAAGGACGGTCTTCATCTTTCCCTTCTAGGTTTTTGAATACTGGCTAAAACTGTATCCACTCCCATAGTGCCTTTTTTAGGCAATGCCAGATTTGCAGATCTACTGACATAGCAAATCAACTGAACTGAACCTTAAGGTACTGCTCCTCAATGCCAGGAGTTTAAATAAAAAACTTCACTCCTTCCAAGCCCCCCCACACTCAAAAATATAGACATCTGTGTAGTTGCTGAGATATGGTTTAAAAGGGTAGAGTGTACCCCAACAGTACAAGGTTTTAGTGACTTCCTTACTTTTAGATCAGTAGCTGCACATAGAAGGGATAACGATGGAGGTGTCTCAATATATATCAATAGCAAGCATATTTCTAGAATTGTCAAGCAGGATGATGTGCTGGAGTTCCTCCATATGTAGATCACTACTGACAAAATCTTGTACCATATCCTAGCCAGCTATAGGTCATTGTCCATGTCCCATGAAGCTCACAAAGCATACTTGGACCTACTGGAGACACATACCATTCAACTTAACACACTACTCATGGGAGACTTTAATTACCTCTCTATAGACTGAGAATCCTACATGGCCTCAAATCTAAAGGCACAGAGATTCCTGGACTTTGTAAATATAAACACTCGACCAAATAGTGAATACACCCACTACAGGATCCAACATACTGGACCTTGTGCTCACAAATAGGTGAGGGCGATGCAGCATATCCAGTGTCTCACCCTCCCTGTAAGGTTGGATCATAAGGCTTTCTCCTCTGAAATCAAAAACAACTCTGTAAATGCATTAAAACCAGTAACAGTTAGGAAATATTCCAAGGCTAATTTCCATTTTAAATGATGGTTTGTCAAAATTCAGTGTCCCTCCAAACAACTAGAACATAGCAGCCTATGCTGAATTGCTTTCTGAAACTTTATACAACCATGTCAATAGCTGCATAGAGGCTATTGTATCTACTAGAAGTAAGCCCAGGAATAGCCCCAGAATCAAACTGCCCTGGTGGCATCCCAAATTAAACAGGATATACATTAAAAGGAAAAAAAATATATGGCAAAAATCAGGAAGGGTGGTTCTCATAAAGATAAAATCTCTTTCGTCAAACTAAATAGGCAACTAAGAGGGTTAATTAGGTGAAGCAAAGACAATTTTGAGTTTAAGATAGCCTTCCAGGTGAAAGGTAACCTTCTTCAGCTATGTTAGAAACCTCAAGGGCAACACACAGCAATGTGCTGAACTGGTGATTAATGCTGCCACATTTATCAAGCGTGGCGATATTGCAAACCTGTTCATGGACAAATTCAGTTCCAACTTAACCCCCTCTCACCCCCAAACCATTCCCCCAAAAATACCCTCAAAATAACCCCTACAACTGTAACTAGGGAGCATGTACTGGCTGTCCTCACTAAAGCCAAGACTATAGCCTCAATGGCACTGATAAGAGCTCAGGATGCCTCTGGAACAGTCTAAAATATGACTTATCAGGACCCCTGGAGTCATTATTCAATTATAATCTTAAAACAGGCTTTTTGCCACATGAATAGAGGACAGTAACTGTCATTCCTGTTCATAAGGGAGGACCTTTAGGAGATTCTGGAAAGTACAGACCTGTTATTCTGAGTAATCTTAAGTAGCAAAGCCATGGAAAGAATTATCTTGGAAATTATCAACATGGACAGAGGAGATCTCTAGACCCTGGATCCAGCTCAGTTTGGCTTTGTGAAAGGAGTGTCATGCTTACTAAATATGGTAGTCTTCTTTGAAAAGGTCTGCAAGGCAATGGATGAGGGAAAAACTGTGCATACTGGCTCCCTAGATCTGACTAATGTATTTGATACAATACCCCACTCAGACACTGTCAACAAACTTACAGAACTAGTTATAAACTCCTTTATAACATGCTGGATAGCTAGCTGTCTCACTGATAAGACCCAGAAGGTTAGAATTTGTGAGGACACCACCACTAAGACCTCTAACACCATTAGGTATGACTGTACATTTTTTTTATAAGACCCGTTGCTCCTACTATTACTGTAACTGTCTGGTTATCTTTCTTCCACATTGCCCTTGTTTCTGCCTGTGAATCCTGGTATTTTATGACTTTGTGTCTCTCTGTAAGACAGTGTAGTCACTGGTTGAACAATTTCAATAATCAATGCTACTTTTGTCTTCTTTTCATGGACTACTATATCTGTTTTTCTCGCTTCTATTTTTTGAACTGCTGGTAATGGATGATCCCATGTGATATAAACTTCATCATTTTCTACGATGCTTTGCAACTCATGTTTCCAGTGTTTTTCAGCTATTTCAATATTATGTTTGCATAATCTTCAATGCAACAGACTTGCCACATTATTATGTCTTTCCTTCTGCCATTAGTATATCACAACCAGCAACGAGATGTGCAACTCTTTCCAATTTTATTTTACAAAACCTACATTCGTCTGTTTCTCCCATATGTTCAATGGACTTTGCAAACCAAAGTGTACGTAGTCTACTATGTTGGGCCACCAATATTAATGTTTCATCTTTAGGTTTAAATTCACCTCTCCTTAACCATTCCTTCATTTGATCCTAATTAACACAATATTGTTCCAGGAGTTTTCTATACTTGCAGCTATATTTATGCATTTCCACATTTCTTGCCCTCTCATCTGATCCTTCACCTTATATTCTTTCTTTTGTTTTTTGGCACATTCATTTACTGCCTGATTTTTATCTACTTCTGGTTTTATTTCCAGTCCTGCTTGATGCCGATATACTTCTGCTAAGCTAAACAGGGAAGTCATCTTAGACTTATTCTCCTCCTGTTTCAAAACTTTCACTATGTTTAGATCTTGTGAGGTCAACAGATATGTATGCAGTCCCAAAATTGTAGATCTATATGTGTAATCAATTTTGAGGAGGCCCATACCTCCTTCAGAATGGGGAATATATAATCTTGGTATGCACTGATTTTTATATATTTTTTGATGAGCATGAAGCATCCTTCTTGTTTTCCAGTCCAACCTATTCATCACCTTTTGGGGCCAGTCAGTCACTCCAAAACTGTAAGTTAGGACATGAAGAGCAAATTGGTTTATATCTTGGACTTTGTTCCTAGATGTCAATGCTGTTTTCAGTATTAAATTAAGTCTTCTAAAATATTCATTATTATGTTTTATTCACATTTGTTCATGTTTTATTGTTGAGCCTTCATCAATTCCCAGATATTTATACACTCCCTCTTGCTCAAGTTCTTTTATATCACATTCTTGTTCCAAGCTGATGTTTTCTTGGTGCTGCAGCTTTCCTGCTTTAAAGGTTGCTTTTTCACATTTATCAAGACCAAATGACATTCTTATATCATCTGAAAAAGTTTTGACCACATGCAGTTGTGCTTTCATTTCTTTATCTGATGAACTATACAGTCTTAAATCATCTATAAAAAGAAGATGAGAAGTCTTTACACTTTGCTGTTTTCTGAGGGCCAAATTATATCCATGATCTAATATGTTAAGTAGACGACTTAATGGGTTAAAGGCAAAACAAAATAGCAGAGATGACAGAGACTCATTCTGGAATATCCCCCTTGGAATTTTATCCCTGGAATAATAATTTGTCCGTTATCATGGCCACTGTTTCATGGTCACTGTAATGTAATTGATCAGTGTAGGGTGTATCTTATACATTTTAAGCATTCTTTTATCCACGAATGTGGGATACTGTCAAAAGCTTTTTTATATTTTATCCATGCTACACTTAGATTCTTCCTCTTTTTACAGTTCTCCATTATGACTTTATTTAACAACAAATGGGCCTTTGTTCCATATGACTTTCTTTTAATACTCTTTTGTTCTATTGCCATGATTGAGTTTTCTTCTAAATGAATATAAACTCTGTTGGCATCAGTTCCAGTGATAGTTTATACGTTGTTGGAAAGCAAGTTATTGGTCTATAGTTTTGAGGATAGCTTGCATTTTCGCTCTTAAGTAGGAGTATTGTTTTTGTTACTGTTGTCCAGACTGGTGTCTGGTCAGGGTGCTCATATAAATAGTTCTTACTCATGGCTAAATCTTCATGTAAATATGTTAATACTTTTAGCCAGAAGTTAGGTACTGCATCTGGGTCTGGTGTTTTCCAGTTAGGAGCTTTTCTTAACTTTGTTCCAATCTCTCTGGCCGTTACTAATCATTTAATTCGTATCCTGTACATCTGAACTTTTTATTCTTTCTTTTATTTCTTCTATCCATTTAGGATCTTTGTTATGTTCCACAGGATCTTCATAGATCTGTTCACATTCTATCTGAGTACACAGATGTCTACAAAGTTAGAAGGGTGGTCTTAGGAAAACTAAAATAGGATCAAACTATTTTCTTATTTTTAGAGTTTTGCATGACTAATTCTCTTATAGTATTCTTGAATTTTAGATACACATTCAGTGAAGAGCTCTAACTAATGGGTTACACCTTTGTTTAACTCCAAGGAAGGTACAGAGAGGCAGGCAGGTAGGCATGCTGTGCTTTGGTGCTTTGGCTTTGATCTTAGCGAGTGACTGCTTACTGCTCTGCTTTAATAAAATGCAAAGGGAGGTAGAGGTAAATGATGGAAATAAGTGAGGAAGTCCGTGATTATCAGTCATGAAATAATAATTATGGTGTGGTGGGGATGGGAAAGTGTTGCATAGTCTTATCTTTTACTTTTTTTCAGCCCTTCTTTCAGCATCTGAATGATTCTGTCATTCTTTTTGTGACATCCTTCTACATAGCATGAAATGGCACATTAGTTGCTGTTGTGTCTTTCGGCTTTTCCCAGTCAGGGGTCGCCACAGCAGAACTCCGGTCCGCTAATGATTGACAGTAGATTTTTATGTGCCGAGTTGCCGGCCCTGATGCACAACCTTCAACGAAGGTACACCCATTCACGCATGTCTCCACACAGAAGATGCTCTAGCTCAGAATCGAACAGGACAACGTCTTACTGTGAGGCAACGACGCTACTGCAGCACCACCACCGCAGTTCGAAATGGCACATTAGTAATATGACAAATTCAAATTTTCTTCATAAAATTTGAGAATGTCCAACTGTCCCATTGAAGAAAAAAGGGCCACTGTCAGACATTAACATTTATGGAATACTATATATGTTAAAACTCTCCCAGGGATTCAGTGAAATACTGATTCAGAGACATAGTATAACCATAAAAAGAAATAATTAATTATTTCTCATTACAATGTCTCTGAATCAAAGATTTTCTTTGTCAGACCTGACTGCATTAGTGTTTTCCGTAGCAGCCCATACATTGCTTTGCATTGCATTAGCAAAGTCACTCCTCTACACACGTACACATATACACACACAGACACACGCATACACACACGCATACACACACGCACACACACACGCACACACACACACGCACACACGCACACACACACACACACACACACACACACACACACACACACACACACACACACAGATATCAAGACTCGTAATCCCTATCTATCTCCCTATTGTGACTACTCAAGCAGACAGACAGACACACACATACACATATTCATGCAGTCTTATGCACGGACATGTCTACACATGGACACAAAGTAACACATCCCTCTACCCTCACAGCTTAACTGGATGGACCTGCACTGCAAGTACTCCAAAACTTGACTGCTGCCTTTGTATAGTGTTCACGTTTTCCTCCTAGATAATCACTTGGCCAAGCAAATTGAGAGCCATGGACATTTCCAGGGAGAGCACATGGCTAATCAGCAGTAGACACTCCCTTAGACTTGACTTATTAGCATGTGGTTTCCCCTGAGATATGAATCTATTTGCTAAGGCCCCTGTGAGAGGAAACTCTTAGTGGTAGAGCAGTCTGTGAATTGGAAAGGCTTAGAGTGACATAGAAACCTTCTGAGATAAGCCTTCTGTATCATGCTAAGCCTTTCAGCAAGGGTTTGCCTCACTTTTTCAGTGATTGCATACAAAACAACACAGTTTATGGCATATAACTCCATCCACTTTGAATGTACATCTGTCCAAGCCAGAAGCATTTCATCAAGAGATACATAGTCTACGTGCATTGTAGACCCTATTCTGGCTATTCTCAGAGGTGTAAAGGTGAACTTGATTGTGATTTACTGTTTGGTTGGCATTACTTAAACATTTTACTTTTTTCTCATCCTGACCCATACCAAGCTACCATGCATATAGTTTGGCTAAATCTTTCATTCTGGACATTACAAGATGAGCTTGATGCATCATTTATAGTATTAGAGAAAGACTTTGTGGAGAGGTTATGATGCCAGAGCAACATAATATACAACCATATCTGATAGTAAATACATATCTTCTGGCAGAATATGACACTTAGGTTAGGCCATCATTTCAAGGCATATCATTGCACTTGTGACAGAATAGTATCTGTGTCTGTGCAGAGTTTAATTTGCTCAGTATATACTGGTTCACTGTTTAAAATGTCTGGCCTCAGTACTTGATCATGTATGTCTAGGTCTGTAGGACTTTCTGAAACAGGTAACCTACTCAGCGCATCAGCATTAGCAGATTACTCTTCTGCGCCAAAATATGTAGATTTTGCATTTGATGTAACAAAAATACCTCCCATAATTCCTTTCAATGTTCCAGCTTCTTTTTTAAACACAGTTTTATGTTTTAGAAGTATGTTGTCTTAGAGATCAGTTTAAGAATACATATTTTATTGCTTTATTTCTCCAAATCAATATATCTCAAGTAAGCAGCGATTAGTACCACACACTGTTATCAAAGTTTTCTTCTTTGTAATCGACTTTCACATCAGCATCTTCCACTTTTTATTTGTTCTTATGTATATTTTCAAGTGCAAGGTCAGCAGGGTGCAAAACAGTTAATAATTTAGTCCTGTTCCACCTTTAGGGTTGCACACTACTTCCAGTGCCTAATTCAAAATTCATAGGCTTGTCTTCTGTCTTCATTTGTACCAGAAACAGGTTATTCCTTTGCAACTTTAGTCTTTACATAGTATGTAAAGGAATACTTTGTTTGGAAGCTATTTATCTACATTCTAAGTAAAATATGTGAACAACCAGGGCTAAGATTTATTTAAACTCTTAACAAAGCTTTCTTGTAAAGATTTTTATTGCTAAGCATTTTTTTTGGTGGTACTTGCTTCATAGTGGATACATAGGAAGTTACCAGGCTTGCAGTCCACGTGAACATTGAGGACCCTAACCCAAATTCCAATTGTGCCCAAGTCCTGTTAGGTTATGTGACTTGTCCTAGGTCACACAGTATGCTAGTGAGGGCTGAGGGAATCAAACCCTATATTATGGAAACGACAGTTGACAACCTTAACCCAATGCACTATCTGCCAGACAGATTTACCACATACATAGCTTTTTTCACTTAGACATACATTGAGAAGCTGTACTCTTTATGCATGTACTGTAAAAGCTTAAGCTTTGTGACAGTCCATACTCTTAGGAACATGCCTTGTACCATAGTATTTTTTTTACTCAGTTATGTGCTGTTGTTATCTGTTTAACTTGCAAATCATGTTCATTTGTATGTCCTGCTTCCACTGCTAAAGAAATACTTAGGTACTTTTCAGATGTCAGGTTACTTTCTGATAACAACTTTCTCTGTATGCATTCAGCATGTGTACCATCCAGTCCTATCTCTCTTCATATGCTGTAATGTCTCCATAATTACAACCATAAGCTACTTTTCATAACTAGCTGAATATTCTTTTATGGAATCAGTAAGCATTCTGGAATGGGACTGCCGCATTTCACTAGTTTCTTATTAGGCTGCATTAAGAATGATCATGCTATTGATGTTGACACTGAAATGTGTTAACTCTAAAGTGCAAGCTATTAAAAATAGTGAATATCAAAACTCACTGAAATAAAAGAAAGAAACTTTTTTTGCAAGGGGAGTTCCGCCACCTGCACCCCCTTTTATGCTGGCTGAACCTCTCACTTGGAAATAATTGTTTGAATCAAATTATAATTAAAATTAAAATGACAGCAGCAAGGTGAATTTACAAAACTGAATTCTATATAATATTGCACTACCCTAAACTTATATAATCCTTACAAATTTACACTAAATATAATAAATATATAAGAATATAAATAAATATTTTCACTTAAATATGAAATTCTGCTTTTAATTTAAGATAACTTGATATAGAAACTGTTTCATTCAGTCCTGGGGGGGAGGTGGCATTGCATTTTAGTTGCCACATCAGTTCACAAAATTCTAAAATTAATTCAATAGGGCCCCCTCTATCCTTGCGTCCAACTTGTTCGATAGCAGTGAATTTAAAACAATGATCAGGGTTACCTTTGATGTGCTTATACAATGCATTTTTCACATTGCTTTTCCTAATATCATATAAGTGCTGATATACACGTTTATTAATACTGTTAATTGTCTTTCCTATATAAAATCCTTGACAATTTTGACAAATAGCAATGTAAACCAAGCTCTTACTAGCACAATTAAACCTTTGTGTCAAGAAAACTTTCCCATATCCTGGTATAATGAAACCCTCATTTTATAAAATGTAAGAACATTGGTTGCAATGGCCACACTTTTTCAGATTACCTCTTCCACCATTAGATACATTTCTTTCCAACACATTTTTAAGTGACTCATCCCTCTTATATATAACCACTGGGTGGTCACCAAGTTTGTTTATGTACTGTTATTCTATTTCAAACAATGTCCAATTATTCCTTAAAATGGCCTTAATGCTCTCAAATGATGGAATATAAGTTAACACCATAGACTGCTGAAATGTTGTTCTGTTAATGTTAGTAACCATTGTTTCGGTATTATGACCATTATCAATAGATCTCCCCAATATTGGTGCAAAATGGCCTTGAAATCTCTTGTTGATAACTTCATTAAGTATTGGGCCAAGAAAATTCTTTGGGTACCCACGTGCCACTAGCATATACTCCAATATTTCTATCTCTTTAAGAAAATGTTGATTATCACTTACCATTCTAGCCAACCTGACTCCTTGTCCCTTAACCAAAGATCTTTTTTGATGGACAGGGTGTGCACTTAAAAAATGTAACAGAGTATTGGAGTAGGTTGACTTACAGTACAGTGTCGAGACAAAATTATGTTTCTCTTTATCTTTGCAAATAGTAATATCCAAAAAATTAATACTGTCTTCATTGGTTTCCATATTGAATTCTAAAAAATGTGTACTAGAATTTAAAATATCTAAAAATTCATATAACACCTCATAGCTTCCATCCCATAAAATCAGAATATCATCTAAAAAGCGGACATAAAATAGCATTAAAAGCAGAATTTCATATTTAAGTGAAAATATTTATTTATATACTTATATATTTATTATATTTAGTGTAAATTTGTAAGGATTAGATAAGTTTAGGGTAGTGCAATATTATATAGAATTCAGTTTTATAAATTCACCTTGCTGCTGTCATTTTAATTGTAATTTGATTCAGACAATTATTTCCAAGTGATCCAAACTAATGAATGTTTCACTTTGATTGGATGTAATGGATGTAATTGGTTTTGGTCACAAGGCTAAATGAGTATTTAATGAAATTTAGTGTGATGCATTTGTTATTCTGATGAAGTCAATAGCTTAACAGCTGACGAAAGCACTCAAATTAAAGGATATTTTACTGGAGACCAGCAGTGTGCCGTTTTGTTCATCTTGTTTGAATTTATTAGCTTTCTTTGTGTGTTTTGTCCATTATGGAAGTTTTGGAAGATGAACAAGTGGCAAGGGCAGGACCCAGTAACAGAGGATCCATACAGGAACAGAATCAACCTATCACCCACCTCGCAGCACTTATTGAGGTGTTATTAAAACAACAGACTGGTACTGTTAAAACGTTTCTTTCCGGTCCCATGACATTTGGGACTTCCAGTAGTCAGTTTTCTACTGTTTTAACCAGCTCTAATGGGTCGCAGAGTTTATCTATACCCCCAGGGAAGGATAGCCCAGCTTCTAATGGAAATATGCAACCTACAACAGGAACTGTGACATCATTGATGGGAGGCGGAGCCAACAATGGCAACCATGATACCGAGCAGCAAGGCAAATCAACAGAAAGTTTTTCATTCACTTGAATGGATTCAGAGAAACCACAACGATTTTTCAGTGGGACAAAATAGTGGTGAGAACTTTGGTACTTTGGACCAGCAGTCGACACATTTTGAACAACAAGTTTTAAAATTACGTAAACTTCAGATCGAGAACATTTACTTGAGAGAGTGTATTCAACGTGAGCAGGTCCCTAAAGGCCTGCGTTCATGGAAATTCCCGACAGGGCTTGGAAATGGCTCAGATTTACACAAGGATTTGCTTGTACTGTTTAATCGACATGGAATTGAACGGCTGAAATTGTTGGTGAGAGACAATAATAAGAAAATTGATGCGCTGACTAGTTATGTTGATATTTTAAATAATCGTATAACAGCGGACTTATGTTTTAATTTTAAATTAAATGAATATAGGGTATTATTAGTTAATGTTGACAAGGTGATTTTGAACATCAAAACTTAAAAATTTAAGAAATTGAATAGGGAAAAAGGGGAATATGAAAGAGGTATAGCCTATCCTGTACCAAGTGGGCTAAGGGGATCCAATAACATGGAGACCCATGTATTTATTGAAGAAGAAATGGAAGAAGGGATTGACGATAGCAGTAATAATGTGAACAATATCCCTTTAGGGGAACCCTTGAGGCGCTCAGAGCACATTCAGAATCAAAGACAACAGAGGGAAAGGAGGGAGGGGACACAATACAACCACAATTATCATTACAACAGCAATGCATTGACGATGTGACCCCATCCTCAGAGGGGTGGTTATCAATGGGGAAGAGGGAGAGGGCAGACACGGAGATAGTACCTTTTCAAACAGAAAGTGCCTCTGAAGTAAACAATATAGTTCTTAATACAGGACGAGACTATAAGATCTATAATTTAAGTTCAGCCCTGATCACCACTGAATGGGATGATTTATTTCAACGAGGCTTGAATTTTGTACCTAAGAGAAACACCAGTGTTGAGACAGCAATTCTGGAGCTTAAACTGTATGTACGTAAGTTCAATTTCAGATTATATTTTAATAACAAATTGTAGTTTGGACCTATTGAACTATGTAAAAAGAGTAATACTTTCAATTCCCCCTTGCACCCCATTTTACAAGTATATGGGAAACTGTGCACCACCCACATTAGAGATGTTATTTTTGGGAGGAATTCAGAGAGAATTACTCATACAAAATATCTTTCGAAACAAGAGAAAAATTTATTGGATGAAATTGTAAAAAATAAAAAAGTTAGGTTAATGAAACCCGACAAGGGTGGTGGGTTGGTGGCCATGGATTATGAAATTTACATTCAAAAGATGCTTACCCACTTGTATAGTGATACTTATAAGGAAGTGTCTCTTAATCAAGTTAACATAGCATACAGACACATAGACATTGTATTGATGGATTTATTATTAAATCAACAAATAAATTTAGGTGAAAATGATTATTTACAACAAGAACATCCACGTACACCTACAATCTTCGGAGTACCCAAAATACATAAGTCCACTACTGATCCACCAATGAGGCCTATTGTGGATGCTAAAGCATCCAATACATTCTTGATGGCTAAATTTATTGATTTAGGGTGCAAGGATGCTACTAAACAATTTGGGCACATCTTGGTTGACTCCTGGGATTGTCTAAAGAAATTTTCTAGAGAATTATGTAGAGAAAATCTTATTTTTGTTACTACAGATGTTAAGGACTTGTTCACAAGTATCCCCCATGATGTAGGGATTACAATGTTTTATGAATTTCTCTGTAAACATTCAGGACTGACGCACAGTAGAATTGTAATGTTTCAGACTTTAATGGAGTTAGTCCTTGAAAACAATTTCATTACATTTGAGGGACACTATTTTAAGCAAAAGGTAGGAGTAGCCATGGGTGCCTCATGTGGCCCGCTTTTTGCTAACATTGTGCTAGTATAATGGGAAACCACAGTAATATTCAAGACTGAATTATTTAAACAATGTCTATTTTATGGCCGCTTTTAGATGATATTCTAATTTTATGGGATGGAAGCTATGAGTTGTTATATGAATTTTTAGATATTTTAAATTCTAGTACACATTTTTTAGAATTCACTATGGAAACCAATGAAGACAGCATTAATTTTTTGGATATTACCATTTGCAAAGATAAAGAGAAACATAATTTTGTCTCTACACTGTACCATAAGCCAACCTACTCCAATACTCTGTTACATTTTTCAAGTGCACACCCTGTCCATCAAAAAAGATCTTTGGTTAAGGTACAAGGAGTCAGGTTGGCTAGAATGGTAAGTGATAATCAACTTTTTCTTAAAGAGATAGAAATATTGGAGCATATGCTAGTGGCATGTGGGTAACCAAAGAATTTTCTTGGCCCAGTACTTAATGAAGTTATCAACAAGAGATTTCAAGGCCATTTTGCACCAATATTGGGGAGATCTATTGATAATGGTCATAATACTGAAACAATGGTTACTAACATTAACAGAACAACATTTCAACAGTCTATGGTGTTAACTTATAGTCCATCATTTGAGAGCATTAAGGCCATTTTAAGGAATAATTGGACATTGTTTGAAATAGAACAACAGTACATAAACAAACTTGGTGACCACCCAGTGGTTATATATAAGAGGGATGAGTCACTTAAAAATGTGTTGGAAAGAAATGTATCTAATGGTGGAAGAGGTAATCTGAAAAAGTGTGGCCATTGCAACCAATGTTCTTACATTTTAGAAAATGAGGGTTTCATTATACCAGGATATGGGAAAGTTTTCTTGACACAAAGGTTTAATTGTGCTAGTAAGAGTTTGGTTTACATTGCTATTTGTCAAAATTGTCAAGGATTTTATATAGGAAAGACAATTAACAGTTTTAATAAACGTGTATATCAGCACTTATATGATATTAGGAAAAGCAATGTGAAAAATGCATTGTATAAGCACATCAAAGATAACCCTGATCATTGTTTTAAATGTACTGCAATCGAATAAGTTGGACACAAGGATAGAGGGGGCCCTATTGAATTAATTTTAGAATTTTGTGAATTGATGTGGCAACTAAAATGCAATGCCACCTCCCCCCAGGACTGAATGAAACAGTTTCTATATCAAGTTATCTTAAATTAAAAGCAGAATTTCATATTTAAGTGAAAATATTTCTTTATTTATATACTTATATATTTATTATATTTAGTGTACATTTGTAAGGATTAGATAAGTTTAGGGTAGTGCAATATTATATAGAATTCAGTTTTATAAGTTCACGTTGCTGATGTAATTTTAATTGTAATTTGATTCAGACAATTATTTCCAAGTGATCCAAACTAATGAATGTTTCACTTTGATTGGATGCAATGGATGTAATTGGTTTTAGTCACAAGGTTAAATGAGTATTTAATGAAATGTAGTTTGATCCATTTGTTATTCTGATGAAGTCAATAGCTTAACGGCTGACGAAAGTGCTCAAATTAAAGGATATTTTACTGGAGACCAGCAGTGTGCCATTTTATTCATCGTTTAAATTTATTAGTTTTCTTTGTGTGTTTTGTCCATATATGTATGGATGTATACTAACCATGATACTGTTGTAAATTGAAGTAAGGGGAATTCTGTGAGTTACAGTGATTTCAGAATGGTTGACAGTCACATGCTTGATGCTTGGAAGGTCAAGTCAAGCTGTGTGAACCTTGCATTCTGACTGTCAGAATGCCAAATACCGACATTACCAACTGTCTGAACTTGCCCTCCTTCCGGACTCATATTAGTGCTTAATCCTGGTTCGGCCTTTGAAATAGTTTTAGGGCTTGCCGGTATTTAGCATGCCGACTGTCAGGGAAAGGTTTCAGTGAATTCTTGACTCCACCTTCCAAGAACTGAACATTCAATACTAAACTTTTCAAAGTCAGTACATAACAGCAGAACTGCACGTCAGTGTTCATACATGTAATCAGTGTTCTGGCCTGCTCCCATCTCAGTACATTTAGGATTAACATGTTTCTGAACTATTTCCTTATGCATTTTACTTGGTTTGATATGTGTTTGGAGGTTCTTCATAACTGCAGCCCTTTTCTGTCTTCATTTCTGATGAAATTAGCAATAAACATGCTGTTTCGTTATTTTGAATAATCAGTGCATGTCTTGAATTCAGGACTGACATTCATTAGCCAAATGCAATACCGGTTATGGAATCTTGGCTGAGGACAGCTTACATCATTCCTAACTCCATCAACAACATTCACAGGGCCTTCTAAAATCAAAGACGTCTCCATCACTGGGGATGATTTGGTACTATCAATCTCCAGGCATATTTGTACATGTACTGTGGCAGTATCACCTAACAAAGCAGAGTAATTTCTTATCCAGCTGTTTTGCATGTCCCTTAGGTGAGGTAATGTTAAGTTTAGTTTAGGTCTTTTATACTGCTTCCATTTACTTCAGCCCTGGAATATACTCTGTCTTTGAACACATGACTCCCTACCAAATTCAGCCTAATAACATCATGCTAGGTAACATTGGTGTCCATTAGGACCTACACTGTGTGAGATCTCTAAGCAGCCCTCTAATCAAGTTCTCTGTCACTCAGCTAGTGGGATTCCATTCTAAAGCCAAGCACCCATCACAAATCACAGCTTGTTAGACTGGCAGCTGATTAATACCCCAAGAGATTTTGTACACCAAAGTTCTGTGATAATTGTAGCATTAAAAGCTTTCTATCTGTTCACTGAGTTAGGCAGTCATGTTTCATCTTTCAAACTGATTACAGAGCTGATATTGTCAACACAGATCACCACAATGAAATGGGCATGTTATCACTGCTTACAATGAATGTAATGCTCCCCTATACCACATGCTAACTTTCTTCACTTCCCACAGTTAAAGTGCTATCCTGCTGATACCAGGAGAGTCAGAAGTAAAACAATACCATGGTCTACCCCAGAGACTAAAAGGACCTGCCATCCAAAAACTTTTGCATGGATCGCTTTTAAAAATATGTAGACTGATTCAAGTTATGTAGCAAAAGAGTGAAACATATAGTAGCAGTGTTGACATGTTAAGATATTGCTAGCCAAGATAAAAGAAAACTGACCTTGACATGATTTGAAAACCACCTTCTGATTCTGAGTCAGACATGCAACTGCTGCTTCACAGAGTCAGTGTTATGAACTTCTGTCAGTTACCATTAGATGTCTGTCCTTGTGACATTCTGGAGCTGCATCTTACAAGTTGACATGGGCCATTTTTAGCCTAGCAAACTTCGGTGGTGAGAATCAAACCATGTAACTCTTGTCTGTGAGGTAAACACCATAACCATTATGCCAACCTAACCAACGGTTAGATTAGCAGAAAATGTCACCAGATTTACAGATAACACCCTGTAGTTTAGAAATAGCACTCCCATGTTAACAAATAACACTCTTTGGTTTATGATTTACGAATAACACCCATATGTTTACAGATACTATTCTTTGGTTTATGGATAGTACCCTTAGGTTTATAGAAACACCCTTAGGTTAACAGATAGCACCATCAGATTTACAGATAATACTCTTTAGTTTACAGAAAACACTCTCAGGTTAACAGATAACACTTTTTGGTTTACAGATAACACCATCAGGTTAACCAATAACACCCTAAGGTTTGCAGTTAATATGCTCTGGTTTACAGATAACACCATAAGGTTTATATATAACATTCTCCGGTTTATATATAATACCCTCGGGTTTACATGTATCACCCTTAGGTTAACAGATAGCACCATCAGGTTTACATGTAACATCCTCTAGTTTACAAATAACATTCCCATGTTAACAGATAACACCCACTCTTTTGCAGGTAACACCCATGGGTTTATAGATAACACCCTTAGTTTTATAGATAATCCCCTCAGATTTACAGGTAACAACCTTAGGTTAACAGATAACACCCTTTAGTTTACAGATAACATTTCCAGGTTATCAGATAACATGCTCAGATTTACTGATAACACTTTCAGGTTAACAATAACACACTGAAGTTTGCAGATAACACTCCCAGATAAACAGATAACATCATCTGGTTTTCAGATAGGACCCTCAAAAGAAAATGGAACCCACAGCAGTAGTGAATATGGTTGAATGAATCACAGTTTTTTGTTTCAAATGTTTTCTTTTAGTTTCCACAGTATTAAGTAGAACTACAGGTAAAAGAAAGATGAAACTAAGATCAACATATCTAAAATTATGCCAGTCAAACTTATTTGGCAATCTGAGGACTAACTGGTAAGAAGTTAAAAGCCTTGCTGATCAATGAAATTTGCTTAAAACATAATTGATAATAGCTGCTTCAGTAACCCATGTTTTATCCATGACCATGCAGGTGGATACCTGCAGTCTTCCGTTCAACGTTTTCTATAGTTGTGTCTGTCACAGAAAACAATGTTCTCTGTCAACATTCTGCATTAAACTTTAAAGTAAGTGCACTGCCATGTGTTCTGTGTCATGACTGAAAAAGGATCACAGTTCCAGCTCATGAACGTAGTGAACAAAAATACAAATACAAACATTCAAACTCCATTAAATGACTGTGGCAATGTTCAACAAGTGGATGAGGACAAGCCCTGGTTATGGCTCTAGTGAATCGGACTCTTTTTATAGAATTCTTGAAAGCAAGCAATACACTTAGCTCTCAATCTCTATGTCACATTATTTCTTGCTTTTTCATGTTTGTACTTTAGTCCCTACTGACCACTGAGCCACTGCCTCAACAGCCCATGTGTTCCCAACTGGAGTAAGAGATCTACTGCCTATTTACTTCTGTATGGAGCGACAGCTACCATAGACCATTCATTTCCCTATCAGGTGAGATTAAGCAAAGGTATAGCCATTGCAGAGGCAGCCATAAATGCAAGAAGAACTACTATAATTCCTAACCCTTCCCCATGATGATGACATGTACACCTGTGTCCCTGCAGTAGCCATCTATGCCCCTCCATGGGAGCATACACACTCCCATGCATGTATCCCACAAGGGCTCCTGTCACTTTCCTGTGTGACCATGTCCATGTCTGTCCTCAGACAGTGATTTGTTTCATGAAATGACCTTTTGCTTCTCCCTGGAGCTATACATCTACTGGCCCTGAGGCATCAAATGCATTTCCCCTGAGTGAGTGTCCCTGCAAAAGATCATGCCTTTTCTGCTCCTACTCCAGCTCTTCCAGTATTCAAGCTACTAAATGAACTCAGTTAATCTGGGTTGCAGTCAGTGTTCTGAACCACCATGCCACAGAGTTCAGTTATACCCCCTTTGCCACATTATTAACATCTTTCCGAAATATGGTAAGCTGTTACAGTTATCACCTCTAATTAAGCAAGGACCATCCCAGCTTGTAGAATTCTGCTGTACTATATTTCTACTTTCCCCTTTTCCAAAATCCTGAAGAAACTAGTGTCTAGTCTGCTGGCCTCTGGTCTTGATTATTATGGCTTTATGTGAAAGAAACAACTTGGCTTCTGCAAAAGCCACAGCAACCTATCTGCAATTTTATCTCTAATAATATTCTATTTTTATTAGTATTTTAATAAGTATGTCTATGAAGAATGATTATAGAGTTGATTACTTGATTGTTTTAAATGAATTGTAATTAATTAATTAGAGTAGATATATAAGGAAGAGAGTATCAGGTGATCTATAGAAGTCTGATGAAACATTTTTGTTACGTGAAAGCGCTCACTTTGGATCCTGTGTTTTATTTTATTCTGATTCATTAAACTTTCTACGTGAGAATTGGAGTCTTACTTTCAGCTGTGGCGAGCCTCTTTTGTTTTTCTACATATTCTGACCAAGTCTCAAGGGGCACCTTATTCGCAACCACTTAGTTTTTTGATTTATTTTGCAGACATGCCTTAGCTGTAACACATGTAATCAGTTTACCCAATTTCAGGTCATCTGCATATAGACTGTAGAACACCTCAGATGAAAAAGTAAGGTCTGAAAGATACAATCTAAGCAAGTAAAGGCCTGGGACAGAGCCCTGTGGGACACCCTGACTGTAACCAAGGATTTCACCTGTCCATTTGCTGTATGATACTTGCCATGTCCTATTTGTAAGCCATGCAGCTATCCATCTTATCAAGAGTACATTAATACCTAGTTGTACTAATTTATTGATCAGTGTTTTGTGTATGACTCTGTCAAATGCTGAAGTTAAATCTGTATAAATTACATCACAGCACAATTGTTCATTCATAGCTGTTATTATATTGTTATAGAACATCACGTTATAGGTGGCAATAGATCTGTTTTCAACATATGCATGCTGATATATGGTTTCAAGTCCCAGCCTATCCAGTTCTGACAATAACTTATCCAATATTACTTTCTCCATTATTTTTCCACAACATGAAAGCAGACTTAAGGGTCTGTATGACTCTGGGTTTGTCCTACTCCCCTTTCCCTTAAAGACGGGTTTAATAAGCAGATGTCTCCAATCTTGAGGAATCTCCCCATATTTATATGATCTAGTGAATAATAGATATAATGGTACTGTTAAGTTCTTGCTAAAGTGTTCTCAGGTCATTGTTACTAATTCTGTCTCCTCCCTGTGCTTTGTTTGAATCCAGTTTGCGCAGTTCTTTTTCAATATAATCTAATTTGATTCCAGTATCTGGAGTTACCGAATGTCACTTGGGCAACTTATAATCCCTTTTGTGGAGCCAAACTGTTTTGCATAAGATTTTGTACATATATCTGTAATCTATTGTGTCTGAGAATAAATTTTAGAATCTGCACACAGTTTATCAATTTGTGTGTCTTAACTCCTTCCATATCTTATGTATCTATAAAAAGGTTTCCTATGATGCTCAATATATTTATATAAATTTTTTTCAAATTTTTCTTGATCTTGTCTGACATTATGCTTAATCTCTTTGTCCAGCTTGTTTATTTAAGTTTTCAAAGTTGTAGTTCGACCTCTCTTACATTTCTTATATTTTTGTCTCTCACCTTAATCAGATATCTTGTTCTTATGGAAATATATGCCCCTGATGTTTAATGCCTAGATCCCGATATTAAACATTTTTTTGATTATTTGCACTCAAACTATTTCTCTTTCAAAACTTTCCACATTCCATCTGCAGTTTTTCCACTGAACACCTCACTCCAGTTAGTTTTACATAGTGGCTGTTTTGCTTTCATATAATCTGTAATTAACCTTCTGTGCATTGGATTAGATTTTAGTTTGGCAGAATTATCTAGCAAAAAAGTAACCTTTATAACCCCATGATCACCACACATCAATAGTGGTAAAACTTGATTTGAAGTTACAGTTATTTCTTTGGGAACACAAACAATGTATAGTATGTTCAATCTCCTGGTAGGTTTTTTTAACAATCTGAGCAATTGTTGTTCCTGAATATACACTGTGAATAATTTCCTTGCTAACGTTGTTGAATCGATATTATTCCCATGGGCTTTGATCCTGATAGTCTCTGGAAAGCTGCACCAGGCCTGTATCAGTCTTCATTCCCAAAATCTGAAACATGTCTCCTATCGCTGTGAGAAGCTTCTCCATGTTTAGTTAACCGAAAGCAGATTTAAGGACTCATTGTACAATGGCTACCTTATGAAGCTACATTCATCATACCCCTTCCAGTTGTACTAAATGGCCTTTTCTGTTTTTATAACATATCTACAGGCATTAGTCTCTGTCATAGCGTAGTAGCAAGGTTAGCGTTTGTTCTGCTATTTTCTGTGCCACAGACAAAGTTATTATTTTTACCAGTAACAAATTATCGTCTGTGTCATTGCATGTACTTGCTGTATTATGTAACAGGCCAAAGCTAAAAATATGCCTTTCATTTCAGTCTAAGTATCTAATCATAATATTAATAATAATAATAATAATAATAGCAATAATAACAATAACAATATCAGTTTTGGACTTTTACATCAAATGCTTCTGGCAAGCATGGGCTGGTTTCAGTTTAATTAATTAAATTGAAGGTATTGTGTATTGAACATATAAAGTCCAAACACCTTAAAATGATTTAACAACTTTATTAAGAAACCCCGATTTCAAGATTACAACAGTGGTAGTAAAATAAAACACAGGAAGCAGGAGAGTGAGCCAGCAGTGACAATCATCTTGGGCAACTCAGTGGTTAATATCTCTGCATCATGGTTCTAGAGTTCAAACCTGACCTACAGGCTTTATCTGTGAGGATGTTTGCATGTTCTGTCCGTGCTTGTGTGGTCTTTCCTCAGCTATGCTGATTTCCTGTTTAATTTCTAAAAATATGCCGGTCAATTGGCTACTCTAAACTCTCCATATGTACTCCACTTATCCCTGTCCTTCTGGCTAAGATCATGTCTAGAAAGGGTCCATGACAGACCATTTCAGTTATCTGGCTAATAAATGGAATACATTTAAAATTTAAATTTAAAATTAGTGTTCTTGACTTAATAGTTAAGCTAATTAACAAGAAGGGAGGAACTCAAAAACAGTTTTTCTAGAAATGAATCATGTGAACTTCACTGCAGAAAATTAATTTTCACTGTGTACACAAGCTAGGTTAATCATTTAATAGTCAAGATATCAGTAAAAGGGTTATGACTTATGATCCTAAGGTGCCAGAACAATGTAGTAAAACAGTCAGCATTTGTTGAGCATTGAGATGGAAAAGCGATAGAGTGTAGTGTGTATGTAGAGAGAAGCAGTATGACCTCACAGGGTGAACAAGGTAGACCAGCCTCTGTCATGAGTTACATACCTTGCTTAGGAGCAGGCTTTGTGGCCTGAGTGTGGGATGTCTAAGTAGGATGCTATGGAATAATTCTTCACAGAGAAGGTGGCACATAACTGACACAAACTGCAAAAACAGACCATGAAGATGAATACAGTTGGTAATTTTGCATGTACAAGTGACATGTATCTGGTATTGTTAATAAAGCTGACAAAACACAGTTTACTAAATTCCTTTGTAAAGAGATAGGCAGGAAATACATAACTACCCAGTCCTCTTTTAATATAATGTTTTATTTTGGAGGGTACCTGTGTGCTAGATCATTTACCATATACTAAATACTTCTGATTGCTCTTGCAGTCTGCACACAGGTGGGGTGAGAGAAGGAACAAGCACTGAATTTTATTATGGCCCTTAATCCCTGATCCAGGAGAGATTTATAACTTATCAAGTGTCAATAACTTGGGCTACTACATTCAAACACGTGTCTTAGTGGTGTGTAAAAAGAAACATCATATGGCAAAGCACAAAAGTTCAGCAGGTAGGAAGCACAGAGTGTTTTTCAACGAATAATGCAGCAGAAGACATTAAATTGTAGGCCTTTATCTATCTAAAAGGAGCCTTGGAGCAGATTCTCTGGCTTTATGCCCCTTAGGATATGACCTGGATCTTTTGGCTGCACTGCAGATGCTGTCTGTAGACAGACACAGACTGGCACAGAGTTTACTTTTATACTGATGCTAGCTAGCTATGAGCATTAACCCTTACTGAAGTAGGAATGAAGGCAGGCAGCACGGGATACTCTATGTCTTTCAGCTGTCACTTAGTCTTTCGCGGTAAGATGGAAAACTCAGTAGCTGGAAGTCGTAGAAAACATCATGCCTCAGCTTCTCCTGTAGGGATACTGTTCATACCGAATATCAGTATGAAAAGCAGTCTGTACCCTGATCTCTTCTTGTTCACTTTCTGCATTCAACGTCTCTATTTTTTCTGAAAAACTAATCTAAATAATGGTGGGAAAAGGCACTCATAATATATACTTTATCTGTGGCTTTTGGTTAGAAAAAGTCTTTTTTCCACACGCATGCACGTGCTTGGCCAATCCATGATTTATGCAACACTGATTATGATAATTTTAGTTTTATAAAAACCTTGATGTATTTGAACTTTTGGTTTGAATGTGAACTTTTGAACTTAAGAACTTGTGGGAGCTTATCTGTGTAGCTACAAATGCCCTGCCCTTCCTGCAGTGTATATTATACCTTACTCTGTTCTCAGAATGATGTAGGGCTGTTTCACATTGCCATGCTAGATTTTGAACTTACAGCCATTTAATGTGGAAAATGGTTTATACTGTGAGTATATATAGAATCTTCTGAAAGATGGCCTCATATTTCCTTTGTACTGGCAATGACATTTAATTACTTCTTCCTGTTTTGATAGTCTTCTCATGAAAAAGAACAACAGACTATTGAAATTAATATTGACTTGCAAAGAACTGAGGGCTTTAGCTGCACCCCCCATTTTTTAAACTGAGATACATTTCTAATTTTTTTTTTCAATGTGTGGCCTGAAATTTATTATCAGTCATTGAATGTATGCACGTCTGACTCAGAAACTGTGAAACAAGTAGCCCTAGACCACCTAAAATACCACATACAGAAAATGGTGAGTAAAGTTTGTCTCCAGTTTCCTTATCCAATGCAGCCTCGTATCCATTTTACTGTGGATGACATAGGATTACCTTATAATTTCTACAGGATTAGAATCTGTAATTCCTGCTGGCAGATTTAGCTGATAATTATGGATTTATAGTTTCATAACATCTTACTTAGCTTATACAAGTTCTTACTAAGCTTACAGCCAAGAAGACCATTTTGAAGCTCAGCCAGATTGCCCAATATTGGCCGGAGGCTAACAATGTCTCCCGTTAGATAGATTTCTCCAAATATCCCGGATGACAAGTTCAACGCCTATCTATCCAGAGGCTCTTGTTAGTCTAGCAGCGGTGATGCAATGGAATGCTGGAGTTTTTCGGTTGAATCCCAAATAACTGCTAATATTTTCCTTTCATCCCTCTGATTACCCATCTAGTAATACAGACTATTTTAAAGGTTGCTAGGGAAGTACTCTGCTTGATAAGTAAGGGTATGTTATCCCAGAAATGGGAGCTATGTTGAGTTAGCTACCTATTGTACCAGCTAGAGCTGTTGATGTGGTAGTATGTGTTTAGCTCTCTGCTGCAGGTGTTTGTACTACCATTAGTTCTGTTTAGGTGAATGGGTTAAATGAGTGGTGAGTCATTCATAGCACAAAAGGATAAACAGATGTCACCCCTCATGAGTTGCCATAACATTCAGTTTTGGTAGGGATTTTAGTCTATCAGAATAGCTAATGTTGCTGAGACCTGAGATCTCCTTCATGTGGAAATGTTAAAAATCTTGATTTGGTTAAGGTGCTTAGTGAGGTACATGCTGAAGGGGACACTGTAATAATGGGTCTGATAAGGGATGAATACATTTTGACTATAACTTCTTTGGACATTGAGGAGACACCACAAATGATAAGTCATGCAAGGCAGAAGGATTTTCTAACCAGAATAGAGAAGCATTGGTAAAAGGCGAGTCCGTTACCAGTACAGGCACCCAAGTCCCTGATGACCTTGCCAGATTTAAATGGAGTCTTATCTATATAGTAAGCTGTTTTTAAGCTGTAGTGATGTTAAATTTCCCAAAGGAATTGGCATTGAGGGTAAATCAGTGATGAATATGCCAAGCATTTGTTTGCTCTAGCCATTGCTGAAATATTTGACGATCACTCCAGTTTGCAATCATAAGCAAACTTGGTTAACCACTTGATATCAGCTTTTATTTCAAAGAAGTATATACCAAAGAAGAAGGTTCCCAGAAGATAGCACTGGCATGAAAGAGACACTGCTGGTGATGTTTTTCTGTTTAGAGCAAATACTCCTGACTTTATCAGTATGGGTTATGTTAAATAGCTAATTAGTTATCCAGTGAACTATGTATGGGTTAATGTTGAGTCAGGGGCTTATCAACAATCCCAGAATGGGAATAGTACTGAAGGCCTTGGCAAGGTCCATGTAAGCAGTGTGGATTCTATATACACCTTACCCGTGGCCTCGTTAACCCTTTCAAATAAATAGCTCAGCCAGGCTGAGCACGCATGATCTGCCTTTTACAAAGCAGAACTATTGTGAATCCGGGGTTGTTAGTTCAGCAAGAATTTGTTCCACAGCCTTGCAAATAATACTATTTAGACTAATAGGACTGTAATTCCCAGTGTCAGTACAGGAACCACCTTTATGCATCGGCAACACAAGCAATGTTCACCATAGATTAGGATGTAACATATTGGGGAGATTTAAGTTGAAGAGGTGATGGAGGGGTTTTGCTAGATGGCACTCAACACTATCTAGGAATGTCCATTGAGAAGTAATAGGACCCATAGAACTGGCATTTTAATTTTGGAAAGTGCCAAAAGGACTTAGTCAAGAATGATTTTAGAAGGGGATGCTTGGGGGAGGGGAAGAGAGAAACTTGGTGGGGTGAAGTTGCCAGATAATTTGCCCACAAGAATATTATTAATGTTCTTGGGGTTATTGAAGGAGGCACAATTACAGAGAAGTTCAGCACAGAGTTGGTATTTAAATCTAAGCTTTCTAATGTAGGTGAAGAAGGCCTTATGGTTATCTTTTGAAATAATTGCAACAGTAAGGTGATTGCTGGCCTTGCATTTCCTAATAGCAAGTTTTAGGGTGACTTTAATGTTAACTAGTACCCTAATACAATGGCAGCAGTAAGTGAAATGTTTGTAGAGCTCTCTGCAATTTAAGCAGTTAAATGTGTATGATACCTAATCCTTCATCTCACAAACAATAATGATCCAGACTGGGTACTTGCATTGAAGTTAGGCGGATTGCTCACTCCCAAAGTGGACCACCTTCAGTGACCTCTGCAGAATCGCTGTATTTTAAACTAAGACACCTACCATTGCAGGCTGTATCTTCCAAAATATACCCCTGCATTCTAACAATATTGTGTACATTTGCTTATATAAAACAATTTGGAGTTGTGCTACCTCTCAGATAGATTGCAGTTCTACTCCTGAATGCATATTAAACACTGTGTTACCACTTCAGGACAGTACGACTTAATTTCATGCAGGATAATAAAAAACTATCAAGCGTCATGGTTGTCCAGTGAACCAAGAAGGGGTAAAACACACAAAATAAAGCATGGCAGTTGGTATACTTTCACAATGTCTGACAATCAGACTGAAAGGGACTGCTACTGCACATGCAGGGATTCTGCACTCAGCTGACTTCAGGTGTAAAATGAAATTTCGTGAAGTGTATGTAGGTTAGCCTACAAAGTAGCTTCCACTCCTTCTGGCAAGTGATCAACAATTGAGATGGCTGGTGTAAAAGCTTCCTAATGAAACAGCCACTGTTTTGTCATTGACCCTCATAATGGTGACCACAAAACAGCACAAACAATCAAACACAAAACATAATCAACAAGGAAAAAAATCAGTAAAAAATTGTTTTTGGAGAGGTTTAAAACTCCCTGCACCCCTCACACCCCACTATTTTTATATAAAAACCCTGCGATTGATTCTTTTTTGTGGAAAGGAAAAATCCTGGGATACTACAGTCTCTTCCCTCTTATGCAGAACTGGTTTTCGCATGTTTAATGATTTCACATAAGAAAAGTGAATCATACAAGCCTAGCACCTCGAGGTAAGTCTAAGGCAGGCAGTCTGCTGAGCACTAATGCACTAATGATAACATGGTTACAACTCATATGAAGATAACCATCTCATCTGCAATGCTTTTTGGCAAGTAGGTATTATACAGCTCCAAGCACTGCACAAACTATTTTGAAAAATATAAACATGCCTTTCCTTCTTTCATTTGTATGTTACAGTTGAGACTAATGACTAGTTCAGGTTTGCTGCCAATCATAATAACCTGGAGCTGATACTTTACCTCCAGAATTCCTTAGTACATGTAATACTTTTATTAGCATTTTTCTTACACATGCCTCTTTCAGGTGGCACATTCTCAAACCTGTGAAAGTCCTCCAATGTAATTTTATCGTCCAAAGTCTAACCCAAAAAATCACCTAGTTGGGTGATACTTTCAGCTGGAAGGTATTACTCATTAATCCTTTCAGCTGGAAGGTATTACTCATTAATCCTTTCAGCTGGAATGCATTACTCATTAATCCTTTCAGCTGGAAGGTATTACTCATTAATCCTTTCAGCTGGAAGGTATTACTCATTAATCCTTTCAGCTGGAAGGCATAACTCATTAATCCTTTCAGCTGGAAGGTATTACTCATTAATCCTTTCAGCTGGAAAGTATTACTCATTAATCCTTTCAGCTGGAAGGTATTACTCATTAATCCTTTCAGCTGGAAGGCATTACTCATTAATCCTTTCAGCTGGAAGGCATTACTCATTAATCCTTTCAGCTGGAAGGTATTACTCATTAATCCTTTCAGCTGGAAGGTATTACTCATTAATCCTTTCAGCTGGAAGGTATTACTCATTAATCCTTTCAGCTGGAAGGCATTACTCATTAATCCTTTCAGCTGGAAGGCATTACTCATTAATCCTTTCAGCTGGAAGGCATTACTCATTAATACGTTCAGCTGGAAGGCATTACTCATTAATACTTTCAGCTAGAAGGCATTACTCATTAATCCTTTCAGCTGGAAGGCATTACTCATTAATCCTTTCAGCTGGAAGGCATTACTCATTAATCCTTTCAGCTGGAAGGTATTACTCATTTATCCTTTCAGCTGGAAGGTATTACTCATTAATCCTTTCAGCTGGAAGGCATTACTCATTAATCCTTTCAGCTGGAAGGCATTACTCATTAATCCTTTCAGCTGGAAGACACCAGTGAACTTTCATACTGGCCATGGATGCTATAGGTCATTTTTTTTCAGTAGGAAGCTTTTCATTTTATTTAATTTTTTCTCTTAACTTTGAATTACTGGACAGGAGCCCCACTCATCTTCCATATCAAGGGAATGTATTATTGTGTAATTTTGTTTTACCTGGTGGCAGTTTCTAGTTTTTGCTCGACCAGTGATTTGGGGTATTTGCATGTACTTTTTGAAATTTTTTATCAGTTAGAAATATCTAGCATTTACTTCAGTGTTGTTTTAAATAGTATTATCAGTCTCTTCCGGATGGATAAGGGAGGTATGGTACCGCCTTTCCCAATGGATCAATTTCGTTAGCCAACTCATTCAAATTAAAGGCCACAAAACCACTGCCAATGCCTAACATTGGTCAGCAGAATCGGCAGTGTCTGCAACTGGGTTATGGCCCAATGGTTTAATATGCTCAGAAGTTTCTATATGGGATTCTGACCCCCTGTTTTCAACACAGTGTTGCCATGGGTGCTGCTTTATATGATCATTTCATTGTCATGCTTTCTATTGCAGAAATATATCTGTTTGGTGAAATGGTGTCCCCATTATGTTACTAGATGCAATTTGTCTCTTTGGCAGTTGTCTCGACATGCTGCATCGTACAGGTATCTCCTTCAGGTGACCGTGGGTGGGATTTTATGCAGTATGATTTATGAACTTAAAGCAGCCTCACATTGACCTTAACTGCCTAATTAGCAGACCAGCAATCTAAATAAACAAACAAACAAATTTGTTTTTAGTATGCTTAATTACGTGTGCATATTTTAAAGGCTATATATTTATTCAAAGTGTTACATGTTAGGCATGTTTTCTTATCTATCTATACATATACATTTTCGGATGTGCTGTTTCATGTTTTTCTGAAATCATCCCTTCCATTCACTGAGACACTGATGAAGATTCAGATGCAATCTGGCCCTAACTTAAACAGTCATGGAACATGACTGTTTCACAGCAATCACAAAAACTGTGGCATTTCTGCACAAGTATTACTTTTTTTCCTTATAAGTTCATATCTTCATAGGTTAGGCTAAAGACCACTAGGGCCTTTATAAGCCTAGCTGTGCAATCCAACCTAGTTGTGTCCCTGTGTATCATGGGTGTTTATTAGGAAGGGGTATGTTGGTTAGGAAGTTTTAGATATTATGTAGAGTGGTATGTTAGTTTGGGCATTACTGTTTGCTTCAATCAGAGACATTGGGGGCCAGGGCATACTTCCAATTTTCCATCCATTGGCTAGGTTTACACTTAAATAAGGTTAGGGATGGACTCTGCTTCACATGATGGGGAGCATGATCCAGAGCTCAGTGAAGATGGCACCACTGACTACCAGGTCAGCATACTACTGGCATGATCCAGAGCTCAGTGAAGATGGCACCACTGACTACCAGGTCAGCATACTACTGGCATGATCCAGAGCTCAGTGAAGATGGCACCACTGACTACCAGGTCAGCATACTACTGGCATGATCCAGAGCTCAGTGAAGATGGCACCACTGACTACCAGGTCAGCATACTACTGGCATGATCCAGAGCTCAGTGAAGATGGCACCACTGACTACCAGGTCAGCATACTACTGGCATGATCCAGAGCTCAGTGAAGATGGCACCACTGACTACCAGGTCAGCATACTACTGGCATGATCCAGAGCTCAGTGAAGATGGCACCACTGACTACCAGGTCAGCATACTACTGGCATGATCCAGAGCTCAGTGAAGATGGCACCACTGACTACCAGGTCAGCATACTACTGGCATGATCCAGAGCTCAGTGAAGATGGCACCACTGACTACCAGGTCAGCATACTACTGGCATGATCCAGAGCTCAGTGAAGATGGCACCACTGACTACCAGGTCAGCATACTACTGGCATGATCCAGAGCTCAGTGAAGATGGCACCACTGACTACCAGGTCAGCATACTACTGGCATGATCCAGAGCTCAGTGAAGATGGCACCACTGACTACCAGGTCAGCATACTACTGGCATGATCCAGAGCTCAGTGAAGATGGCACCACTGACTACCAGGTCAGCATACTACTGTGTGCTGCATTTGAGGATTTGGACATAGCTGTAGAAGGCCTTGTGGTTGTCTTTTCTAGTAAGGCTATCTTGACCTCATAACCCACTCAGTCAAAATAGAGGAAGCTGCCTCTAATAGTAGACCCATAACGAGCGGTGTACCCCAAGGATCAGTCTTGGGGCCTCTACTGTTTGGGATATACTTTTCTGAGGTGCAAGCCAAAACCAGTGGTCTTTGACAGACCAAGTTTGCAGATGACTGCAAGCTGGGTGCGGTCTTAATTTCCCCTAGTGATGTGAACATCCTCCAAGAGGGCTTTACCCAAACTAATAACTGGTGCTAGAAGCATGGCCTCAAACTGAATGCCAAGAAATGCATCATTATCCCCTTTGGGAAAAATAGCATCCCCACTAATTATCACATTAATAACAATGTACTAAGCATGCAATCAGTCGTGAGGGACTTGGGCATCCAGGTTGATAGCAACCTGAGTTTTGACCACCACGTTGCCTCCGTGGTATGGAAGGCTTTCTACATGGCCCACATCATAAATAAGGGTATTTCATCCAGGGAACAAGGAGGCCATAACATCCCTGTACTCCTCCCTTATCAGACCCATTATTGAGTACAATGCCCCCTTTGACATGTACCTTGCCAAGCACATGCAGCAGCTGGAAAGACCACAGAGTTTCCTGGCCAGGAAAATCCAGGGTGTCCAACACCTATCCTATACAGATAGGCTAAAAGCCTGGTCCCTCTACTCAGTCTCATACAGACTGCTCAGAGGTGACCTGTGTTTGGCATACAAGACCATCTCAGACCCAGCCTTGATGGAGTTGCTGCATATCCATAAGTCAAATTTCACTTGCACAACCTGCATGCAAGGCCTTAACCTGGTCTGTGACATTAATAGAACTTGTTGGCTGGATAGATTTGTGTCTCAAAGACTCCCTGATCTGTGAAATAGACTCCCTCTCCATGACAAGCAGAGTACCTCTTTAGCCCTCTTTAAGATGAACCTGGACGACTGGATGGGAAACAGAAAATACACCCCTGGCATCCCACCTATGTCCCTGCTGGACAGAGGAAACAGGTGCTGACTTTGAGGAACATGGGCAAGGCTTATAAGGGCCTCTGGGCCAATAGTCTAGTATCATCCTATGAACGTATGAACCTATAATTGACCTTGTTAGATTTAATTAGTCTTCTTAGCTCCAATTTAGAGAGCTGCTATCATTGTATGAGTTGCTCATACTGATTTTAGCCAGGATTTTTTTCCTTTTGTTATATACCCTATTAAAGTTAGGATTCCACCAGTGTGGTTTGTTTCTAGGGTTGTTTTGGACTTAGTTTTAGTAGGTACAGAAGCCTCTATACAGCCATTTACATGGCTGTAAAGGGTCTCTGTGAACAATTCCACATAGGTTGCTGTGAACTCATGGTTGGTAGGGGCATTGAATTTTGACAAACTATCACTTAATAGGATGTAGTTTGGTTTGGAGTAGTTCCTAACTGTTACAAGGTATTCTGGGGTTACAGAGTTGCTGTTTATTTTGAAGGAGACAATTTTGTGGTCCGACCTCTACAGTGAGGATGTGCCATGGGGGGGGGGCATATTTGTGAGTGTCAGGTCCAGTATGCTTGAACCTCTGGGGGGGTGGGTGTTTGCACTACTGATCAAGGGCATTTGTGTTAATAAAATCCAGGAATTGTTGTGCCTGTGAGTATGAGGTAGTGGATGTTTCTCAGTTGATAAAGGAGTAGTTAAGGTCTCCCATGGATAGGATATTTGGTTTAATAGTGAGTGTCTGAAGTAGGTATATGTACAAGCTATGGGATTCTTGGGACTTGGAGGGTGACTTATAGGTTGCTAGGATATGGTATGGGACTTTGTCTATGGTGTTTTGCATGTGGATAAATTTCAGGGAACCCTCCTGTTTATCTTACATACAGTTATGCTTGTTACTAATTTAGACTGAGGCTCCTCCATCTTTTGTCCATGTCTGTGCAGCCGATGTTCTAAATGAGTGGAAGGCACTGAAACCTTGCACTGCTAGAGTACTTTCTGTGGATTTAAACCATGTCTCAGTAATGGCACAGATGCCTGTATTCTCCAGAGTGAGGTGTAGGGTGTGCAGTTTCTTGCTTAGGCTCCTAGCACTGAGCAGTAACACCTTCGGGTTTCTTTGGGTTTTATTTGCTATGTTAGTAGGTTTGTCAATTTATCATTGCCTAAAAAAGGCTGTAAGGGGGTGTATAAAGTTTTAACAAATATTTGGAAGCCTAAGACAGACAGATGCAGACCATCCTTTGCAAAGGAACGTGGTTTGCTAACCATGTCCTCCCATGCTGACAAATATTGAATCCCCCTGGAAAGATACCAGACACTAAGCCAATTATTGAAATGTCATCTTTTTTCATACTGTGGCATCATCCTTGGTGAAGGTAGAATGCTGCTCATTGCAAAGCACATACTTGCCTGAGAAACGTATCCAGAGAGAGAGAGTGAGAGCTCAACAATGTCTCTATTCATATATTCCAGGGAAGTACGTCTCGGGTCAGTAATGCCCAAATGGACTATGATAGAATCATACTGGTATGTGTGGTGTAGTGACGTGAGTGTGTGCTTAACTTGACCTGTCCTGGCTCCAGATAAGCAACTGACTATATCTTCTCCTAGTTCTGCCCCATCAGTGGGGCATCTGTGTATCATAGAATGGAGTCCCCTTTGACAAAAGTCCTGAGTAATGTATTGGCTTGCCTTATGGGCTTTGCACTTGGAGCTCCACTGGATGTAGGTATATGTGTGGTGTTTGGTGTTGCTTTTGGTGAGTGCTTTAGAGATTGCTGAGGAAAGGCATTCATGTTTATAGGCTTAGAGGGTCTTTGAGGTTTGGGAAGATTGCTTTTTAGTGCCTTAACATAGGTTGGTTTATATGTGTGGTGGACACCATATGTGGTGGATGTAGTGTGTGCATTCTTGACAGCCTTGTTTGTATGCAAGATTTTTGCCTCCAGTGAAACTGTGTTACTTGCATCTCTTGTATACTGTGTTTCTTTAAGGATTAAATGGTTGCTTGTGAGCATAAAACAATTGCTACATTGTTTCAGGATGCCCATTTCTACAACCTGACTCGGAGACATTTTGAAACTGCATATCCATGTTGTCTGGACCTAGGGTTGCCACCTTTTGCTGTTGCCAAAACCAGACCAAAGCCACACTCTATCGCACCCCCCTTAACCCTGTCTATCTCCTCCCCCTCTCTCCAACCACCTTACACTCATTTCATGACATCACAGGCATTTCAGGGAAAGGAGGAACCTCCTCTTTTCCTGGTTTACTTTACAATCACATCACATTAGCGATCTTTTTTTTTTAAACTCTGTGAAACTGGAGATTTAACAAACTCTGATAGTCTGCTTGTTTTTTTTAAACAGAATACTGGAGATAATACAGTGTTTTTCAGACTACCAGACAATCAGTTGGATTTCTGGATAGTGCATAAAAAACAGGTGACAACCCTATCTGGGCTTGTATTTGGGTGGGCTACTGTAGGTTGTGGACTGGGCTATACAGGAGTCTCCTTGAGTGATCTCTGGGATTTGGCACCAAACTAGGTTAGGTTGTAACAAGATTTGATAGATTTTGATAGAAGTATTGTTTAATGTGCTGGAGACAATTTGTAGTAAGGGAGATTTACTCAAGTACAATACTGTTTTTTTATCCATTTTGTTATCAGCCCTCTTTTCTGAGTTTTAGGCAAGATAAGACCAGTGAAGTAGTGTAAATGGACACTCTTATTCTTTCTTCCTATGGGCCAATATCCATAGAATTCCACACAAGCAGTTTTCTTGGTCTATTCCTCCACCTTCCATCTGCAGAAGTCTGCTACAGGTAATCTGAGGAACTCTACTACTTTCCAGTATTGGTCGCTGGCTTCCCTCAGGTTATAAATTGTCACAAAGGGGACAGGTGGACCTGGTTATGTGTAGCAAACATGATCCTGTCAGGCAAATGTGTCTCTGATGTCCCCCTTCACTTTAAGTTATTACTGTTTAACTGGCTAACTCCCAATGAATACTGATATATAGATCTGTCTGTTTATCTGTCTATCAAGCTTTATTTATACACACATACACACACATTAATTCCAGGGTCACACAAACTTGAAGAAAAGACATCTAAGAAAAGATTTGCTACTTAAAAGCCATCAACTGTTTGTGCTGAAATAACTTTGGGAGATAGCTAATGTGGTCATAGTTAGGTAATTACAGTTCATTGCACTGGATATGTTAGTTTATTTATTTATTTTCATGATTTACTATTTCTAGTAGTTTGCTTGTTATAAAAGGTGCATTCTGAAATGCAGTCTGTGAACCTGGGGTGGTTGCTAACACTAACAGATTGCATGGGAGGTCATTTTTAACTCTCCCCTTTTTGTAACAGCATTGCTTGCTGTTTTGTTCTCATAAATATTGAGATTTCGTGGCTGCATGTTATGTGTTTTAAAAATGCTCAGCTTTAACAATTAAAAGTTGCATCCCTGGCATTCCACAGAGATCACAGTTCACAGTAGAAGCAGAACCTTGATGAATAGTTTGTTAAAAACATATAACAGCCAGGTCCCGGTGATGGCAGTTGCAGCAGCAAACCACAGTTTAAATAAGATAGGGATCTTGGTGCCGCTCCATAAGCACATCCTTTCTATGGCTTTGCAGCTGTCAAACAGCTGTTTGGCTTACTGAACTTGTTACTTTAAATGATGCCCAGTTTACAATAGGTGCACTGATTAAGACTTTCGGCTTTTCCCGGTTAGAGGTCGCCACAGCGGAACTCCGGTCCGCTTATAATTGGTCATGGATTTTTACGGTGCCAAGTTGCCAGCCTGATGCCCAACCTTCAAAGAAGGCATGCCCATTCAAGCTCACACCTACCTGCATGTCTTTAACATCACTCGACCTCGGGGAGGACATGCAGACTCCACACAGAAGGCGCTCCAGCCGAGAATTGAACGGGAAAACCTCTTGCTGTGAGGCGACAATGCTAACCACTGCACCACCGTGGATTAATGTGTCTAATTAGCATGCACATACATGAATGTTAATTGCTATTTATTGTACAATCAGTAATATTCTATGAAAGGTGCTAGGACTGGGCTAGACATAAAAAATGACAAGACAGACATGTTTAAACCCATAGTAAGGCTTGAATTAACAACTTCAGGGCACTAGTGTTGTATTATCCTTGGCAAAAAAAATGAACAGGAAGCAAAATTCTGATAGTCACAGATGTGAGAAAAACAGAGAAGAAAAGCTAATGCTAGCCGTTTAGGCATACGTCTGTTAATAAGTCATAAAGGTTGTTAATGAACTGAGGAAAAACAGACACTGAAAGTATATTATAGTTACAGAATATTGTGAACACTTGTGAAACATATATCAAATATTGCAAGACTAAGTTTATGCCAACTGTGAGACTACCACCGGCTGCAAGATGCAGCAAAACTGTTACCACAGATCACCACAAGTTAGACACAAGTGTTTGGTACCTTTCTGTAATTGATCATATTACTAGTTTTATTGCAGGTAGCATTGGGATGAAAGAATCATACTGAACTCTTAAGACCTTTACTCATTCGTGGATAAATGCTTTTGAGTTGCAGCAAAGTTAGTGTAGTGACAAAGAAGGAGGATTCAGTAATGAAGAGGAGAGAGATATGGCTGAGAAGTTCAACACAGAAACTAAGACAGTAGATGCTTGTAGAATGTGACATAATTAAGGCTTAGAAAGACAATAACCAAACAAGAAATTTTGCTAACGGTAAAACAAAACATTATATGTGATTTGGGAATTACTCTAGATTATGCCGTTATGGTGGAAAACTCCATACTTTACAGTTACAAGTCATGTTAGCTGGTATATGGAGAAAATTAATATATTCTATCACAGTTAATTACTAAACCAAAAGCAGTTGATGATGAACATCTGAATATGAAGGCATACCTGTGAATGTATTTATTTATTTTCATTTATGAAGCAGGTAGTTTGGACTGATTTGGACCCTTTTCAGCCAAGGCCCAAGGCATATAGTGTACAACAAGACAACCACACCTATACAGAATGTCACTGACAATGATAAACTAAACAAGACAGACATGAGTAGTTGTGACATAATTAAAAACATATATAGGCATGTAACGAACAGTTTAAGAGGTTAGAAAAACTTGGATCAAACTGATGTGCAATATTTACAGCGATATTTACAAATATAATTATTTACAGTGGTATCAGAAAGTCTAGTATGAAACAAATACAATGAACTGGCAGAAATTAATTACACTGGACTGTTTGCTAGGTTTGAAGGTTAGTGTGACCATCAGTTGGGAGGGTGGACTGATGGTTAAGGTGTTTGCCTGACAAACACAAGGTGCAGGGTTTGAGTCTCACAAGGGATAATTGGCTAGGCTTAAAACGGCTCACAAAGGCAGTTAGCTTAGTACTAATCTATGAACCTATGAACCTATGATTAAATATCATCTTTGAAACAGTGGAAATCATAGGTGTTAATCAGGTATTCAAGCAGGGTTTTCTGAAAACTGAGTAATTGTCTTTATTTCTAATGCTGACTGACAGCAGATTCCATTCAGTTGGGGAAAATTAAGGGAAACATTTTCACTGTCTGCTAAACCAAAGGTAGGTGTTTGCAGGGCTTTGCTGGTGATACCAGTGGACCTGAGGGGTTAATTAGTTGTTCCAAAATGCTGGCTAGGGGTTGATAGACATCCTTGCAGAGGAGTTAAAGTAGGGAGAGACACTGGTGCTCAGAGTTATTTTTGAGCAATTGTAAACCATACAGAAAATATAGGAGACCTAAGCCTAGGCCAACTTGAATGTTGTAACTTCAGCATTTACTGCAGGTGAAGGCACAGACAGAATTTGCAGAACCTTATGTCAGAGGTCATGGTCTATGTATGAAGGATATGAGATGAAGGATAGGCTGTCCAGGAAACTGCATATAGTGAAAGGGTCCTATGTTCATCACTGTTAAATACAGCATGGTTGTCTCTGTGAGACATAGGGATATACATGTGGATGTGCATCATCTGAGACTCAGGAAAATGAGTTACCAGAAAATGACTGAAGTTCTGGAGGGCTCTGCCGCAACCCTGTAGATAAATTCTGCATGCAAAGTTAATATGTAACAGATACTGAGAGTGAAGTAGACATGATTATGACACAGACTGCATTACTGAAGAAGAAGGTGTGTGCAACCTCCTTATGCCAAGCCAGCTCGAATGGCTGCTAAAGTAGCCAGAGATGGTGTTATGTCACATAAAATTGAAATACTGGATGTGTAGGAAAGAAAAAGGTAAATACTAAAACTGATATAAATTGTGGTACAGCAAGCCAGGGAAATCACTGTGACTTTAGGATCTGCTGATGTGTCAAAGGTTGTAAATGAAACGGTGAACACAACAATCCCACATCCAGATGAGGGGATCTATATCATAACCGCAAAACCTCATATACGCGAATACGGAAATGTCGACACATATTGAGCGAACCGCGAAAACACCTAACGGCCTGAACTGCAAAATTCAAAATGTCGAATCAGCATAGTTGGCCAACCCCACTGCCCGCTACTTACTACCTACCCAAACAAAATAAATAATCCACATACATACACTTAACAAAACCCTACTTCTAACCCAAAACTAAAGCTCACATATATTACAAAGTATGCACTTACCTTAACCCGCACCCTAACCCTAAGGTCCGTAACTATTGCACACTTACCTTAAGGAGCTATACCGGAGAAGGGCCAACTATGATGATTCGACATTTCGAATTTCATGCTTCAGGACATTTGGTGTTTTCGCGGTTCGCTCAATATGTGTCGACATTTCCGTATTCACGCAATTCCGGTTTCACGATTGTAATAGGTAACCCAGATGAGGATATGTTTTAATTGAAGAATCTCTTTCCATGATGCAAAACAAAAGAAACTGTGTACATTTAGAAGCAATGCCTATAAAGAAACTAAAGAAGTGGGGCTAAAGTGAACTTCCTGGAGGTGAGTATATGCCATAAAATAGACACTTGAAGGCATTATACCCAACGATTATCTAGTGCAGGATTTCCAAGATGGCTGCACACTGGTCAACAGCTTAACTTCAGCTCGCCCAGTGTGAAAACAGAAACTGAGAGACAATGGCTAATGATATTGTCAGCTTGAATAAAATTTAGTTACTACTGGCTAGTAAGTACACTGTCTGGATGCCCGCAAAGAAAAAACTAAGACAGCCTGCAAAAAAATCAACTAGAAAATGTGAAGAGAAAACACTGGATGGGCAGCTGTTCAGCAAAAAGCAGCTCATGCTCCAGATTTGATGCAAGATATGGCTTCTAGTAAAATGAAACACTGAAGGAGTACATCAACTCAAATAACAAATGGGCGAAAAAACGAAGGAAGCTTTAAACAGATATTCAGATGAGCCAATAAAACTGCAAAAAATCACAGGTCAAAACGAAGAAAAGGCTAGCTGAGTATGAGACTGTTCAAGAAGAGATGTTTAAAAAATATTAGAATTGGAGGACAGAGCACGTAGGGAGATCTGAAAATTTCTGCTGTAACAGAGAAACCACAAGGAACAAACTGCATTAATTTTATGAAGGTACAAATAAGCAAGTATTTCACAGCAGGAACTAGGGCATATCATGTGTATGCTCCAAATTTGGCAATGAGAAAGCAGCTAGGACCTATATAATAAAGACGCATACCTACCAGCAGAAAAAGTTGATGCTGACAAAACTATGGCAAAAAGGCAATGTATTAAAAGTTGGTGATAGTAGAGTGCTTATGGAATATGATTATTCAATGTCCACCAGGCAGAAGAGAGACAATTTTATTCCAGTAATCAGGGAATGTTGACTGGCAGATATGAGATTCAAGCTGATGTATCCAGCTGCCTTAAAAATATTTTTCCTAGGGGATCAAAGTAATTTTTGATGCAGAACAGGCTGAAGAGGAAATGCAAGAGTTTGCTCAGTAAAAAAAACAAGGTATCAAGCAGAAGGGGACTCTGCTGCTCATTCTTCTGATAATAAAGCTCATGGAGAGACTTTACCAGTGAAACCCTTTCCAGTGTTCCAAAGGAATATGCTTGAGAGACAGAGAAAAGCAGAGGAGTCGACCAGAAGACTCAGGGGTACTGTGGAACTGAACCAGAATCTGGAGTTGGCAGATGAAGATGAGCAGGAAGAAGAGTAGCAGCACAGAAATTTGTGAATAAATGTGAGATTATAAAGCAGCAGTCACATTTCTGAAATATAGCTGTACAAGAGTAAGTAGAAAGAGTGCACTTTTGTTGACTTTATTAAACTTGTGAGGAACTGAAACGTATTTGCCTCACTTCATATCATTAATGTTTGGAAGGACTCTGAGGGAAGGGGAAGAGGAAGGAAAAAAAGTAACTGTAAGTAAAATAATTTATTTTCTTAACAGTATTTCTGTGAAACCTTCCATAATATAAATTGCATATTTATGGTAAAGTACTTTAAGGTGCTCTTGTATATGATAAAGTTATTAAAGTAAACAGATGCTATTTTTTCATGGGTTCATAGGTTGGTACCAGGCTATTGGCCCTAGGGCCTATACAAGTTTAGCCATAACAATTCCCTGGCTATTTCTTCCCACACTATTTACTTCCCTGAACCCCTCTCTAGCAGGGCGACTGACGTGATCCCCGGGGTGAATTTCCTTTCTCCCATCCAATCATCAAGGTTCCTTTTGAAGTTTGTAAGTTTGTAGTGGTTTATAAACAACTTACAATATCTCAGCAACCACTCATGATACACACATACTATTAGCAGCATTTTGTTCATTCAGCTGAGAGCTTTCATAGGAGGCTAAGAAGTTCTTCCTGTGCTACATGGTTGTCAAGATATTTAAAAAAACATGAAATATATGATAATATAAATAAATATTGTAAGAGCAACGGTTAATTTCTCTTTACCTGCACTAGACAGAGGTTAGATTTCAATCAGTTTGTGTTTGTTATTGTGTAAGCTTTAAGATGAATTATTTTAATACTTTGTATGTAGCATGGTTTTGGAATTATTAATGCCAATAGGAACAAGCAATATTTGACACCTAGACATGTCAGTAGGATGTAAATACAGAAACACATGGAGGCATCATTTGGCTGTTGTTGTGTCTTTCGGCTTTTCCCGGTTAGGGGTCGCCACAGCGGAACTCCGGTCCGCTAATGATTGGCAGTAGATTTTTATGTGCCGAGTTGCCAGCCCTGACGCACAACCTTCAACGAAGGTACGCCCATTCACGCATGTCTCCACACAGAAGACGCTCTAGCTGAGAATCGAACAGGACAATGTCTTACTGTGAGGCTACAACGCTACCGTAACACCACCACCGAAGTAGCATTTGGCTGTAATGAGATAATATATGTAGAGCTGACATGTTTTCTCTTACTTTTGCATAAGTGAATGTTTGGATTAAGACCACTGACTTAATCTAATATCAGATTTTTAGTGGAAACAAGTAAATATGAGAACACAGATTATAATGAAACATTTTCCTTCAGCAATACATGTTTCAGCTTGTCTTTCAGGCTGCATCAGAGGACCACATTTTTCTTTTTTCTCTTACTTTTCCATGGAAACAAACTGATAATAGGACAATAAAAGACGGAACAGTGGTTTATCCAAGGCTAAACGTTAATGATTTCTGAAAGTATGCAAGCAGTTTTCACATCTGGGGAGGGGGAATGAAGATAAAAAAGAACAGACAATTAGTGTAAGCAGAAGCATAGGCCATAACATGCATCTTAGCATGGATAATGTCAATTTCAGGTTAACTATGACCTGTGTTAGCAGCTGCCGATTTGGCGGGTTAAACTTCATTATTTAAACATGTACAAAGTTTTGTGTAGGTTATGAAGGTTTTATGGGGTGTATTCGTCTTTTGAGTGTTTTTATTAAAACAAAATGTCTTGTAAAAAACTGTCTAAAGGATTAACCTGCCAAACATTAATGGGTGCATGTATCACAAAAGCTGAAAATGATATTTAAAAAAAGCTGCCATGTATAATAGGTTCATAGGTTGGTACTAGGCTATCTGCCATAGGGCCTATACAAGCCTAGCCATAACAATTCCCTGGCTATTTCCTTCCACACTATTTACTTCCCTGGACCCCTGTCTAGCAGGGCAACTGACGTGATCCCCGGGGTGAATTTCCTTTCTCCTATCCAATCGTCAAGGTTCCTTTTGAAGAGGGCCAAAGAGGCGCTCTGCTTGACATGCATGGGCAATCTATTCCAGAGTCTGGGGAGTCTCTGGGTCAGGAGGGAATATGTGGGAATATTATAATAGGTGGGAATTATGCTTTTTGTATTAACTTGAAATATGAATGGTCTCACAAATATGGACAAAAAGGAAAGAATACTTAATTATATTAATAAATGCAGAATGCAAATAAATGCTACAGGAGATACATTTGGAAAGAACTGAGGATGTGAATTTGATAAAGAAAGGATTTCAGGATGGATACTCTGCAGAATTTAAGGGACAAAGGAAAAGGGAAATACTTACATTAATTGGTAGAAGAGCTCCAATAGTGATAGAAGAGGAGAAGGATAATAATGCAGATTTATATTAGTAAGGCGCTACTGGGAAGGGGTGAGGATTACACTGACGTATTTATATTCCATTCCACTTAAAACTGCTATTTTTGAGCTTAAAATGATTTTAGGAGAAATAAACAGCTTTCTGCAGGATAATGAAGTAAAGATGAGACACTGGTGATTCCCCACCTAGCTTTTAAAAAGAGAGGAATTTAAGGAATGGGTAGTGGAAATTATTCAGGAGTTACTAGGGAAAAATACTCCAGAAGTTATAGCTAGTAAGTTGGATAAAATGAAAGTGGAGACTAAAAATAATGTAGAAATGAAAGAAAAAAAGAGATCTGGTTAAGAAATAATAAAAATTATTTAGAGGGGCTGACAAAGGTTAATGTATTACAAAATACAGGGAATCTGACAGAACAAGAAGAGGCACAACTGCAGAGTGCTAAAGAGAAAATTAGGGAGTATCTGGATAATATGCATTTTAGAAGGACTGCTGTTATGCAACTGTTTCTGATATCTCTAGAGCACAAACATTTTTAGCACAATAACTTAGGCAACAGAAAGGAGAAATGGTTGTTGCACAACTTAGGGGGGCTATAACAAGAAAAATAACCAGAGATCATGTAGAACTATTAGAGATACAGTGGATATAAAAAGTTTACACACCCC
>NC_056747.1:785540149-785595149 GCF_019279795.1 Protopterus annectens
AAAAAAGTTTGTTTTTTTTGTGTGTGTGTGTGTGTGTGTGTGTGTGTGTGTGTGTGTGTTAGTGTGTTAGTGTGTTCAAAACAGTCTAACAAGTTTCAATTACTGTTAGTAAAATTGTACTGGAAGGCACTGTGTCATTTGTGAGGTTAGGAAAACATGGGGAGCCACTGATTATAATGTTGATCTGCAGCTGTATAGTATAAAGCTTGTTTGGGTGTGGCAGGTGTCAGATATTACCTGAGGCTGCAGTGCACATTTACAATATTCCCTTAAGACCAATCAACTCTCATTTATCATTTGGTATTAGTGCTGTGGATATAAAATTCATATCATTATATTTTAATTGGCAGCAGTCGTGTTGCTCATGTGATCGTTACCAGTTTCTGTCACATATAAATTCATGGCAGCAGGTGGAATTGCATGCCTGTTCATTACATGTAAATTAGTGGTAGTAGGTAAGTTTATATGCCCGTTCATCACATTGTTAAAGGAACATTTTAATCTATCTCCTGGCAATGAGAAAGAATCCGAAGAGTTATGCATATAGTCGAAGAAGTTCCTTCCTGAGAAGGTTTAATTTGGTGCTTTTTGTGAACCTGTTTTTAGATCTCTGTTCATGTTACATATGTGGACATACTGTACGCTTACTGCACTACTTTAACAGAGCAGGTTGTGCCTAGGAATGAGCAAAATAAAAGAAATTTTTTTGGGGGGAAATTATTCAATACACTTTGTGGTCAACATCAAAGAATCAGCTGCATGCTCACTCACTAACTCACTTTCATATGACATGAACAGCCACAACAATTTGAAGGAATAAAACAGAAGCATCTAACAAAATCCATGCAGACACATGTAGCCTCCACACAGATAAGGGCCCACCTAGAGACTATACTGGAGAACCAAGTACTGCAAGGCAGCAATGCTGACTACACCACTGTGCCACCCAAACATGCTTTTCCATTATACATGAATTTCCTGTTGTGTATGTAAAAAGAGCATGGTGCAGGGTTTCTAACTGCCTAACATCTGAAGTAATGTCTGTACTTGGAAAGAGAATTCTACTATGTTTGTAGTATGCCTTTCCAGTGACTACATCTTCCCCTTCAGCAAACATAACATCACTGCAATGATTGTAAAACAGCATATGCAGGTTTACAGATAATGCCTCAAGGAGGGAATGCTATAGCCTTTGTCTGTCAAAATGTAGAATGACTTGCCATTGTTTCTGGAGCCACACTGATACTTAATTTGTTGAATTAGAAGGGATTAATATGGTGAGCAGCCGAATGCTGAAAGTTACATTATTGTAACCTTAACACTAAGTATGCTGAAAATCAATGTTTTCATATAATGTATATGTTGTTTGCTGAAAATATAGGTGCACTACAAAAATATTAACCATACAATTAAACATATTGCTTTTTATGCTGCAAATATAAAGCTATCCTATGAAAATTTAATAATTTAAAAATAGTAGATAAGGGATGCAAAATAACAAAACCATATTGTAATGTTAATTATATGGTGCTGCTTTCTAAATTACTAAGAAACACTGCTGTTGTCAGAAACCTCACTTCAAATTTCACAGTTATAGTCGGTTGAAACTGTGACTTCCACTAATTAACAGTTCTGAAGTACTGAAATGCATGATATTGTGTTATTCTACGTATCTATAAATACTGTGTTACTGCAATTTTCTAAGGAGTTTTGCAAGATGTATAAAGCAGTATTTATAGTCAGGATTGGAGACAGGTTTGTTATATAAAATATATAACAAACTAAATATTTCAGTAAAACTATGCATACCAAAGACCTCCCGAAGTAGAAAAAAAGATGTTGCATAAAGTTAAAAAAATGAATAAAAACAACAATAAAAAAGGTAAATCCTTTAATTAAAATCCACCTAGTTAGCACTTTCACCCCCTTACAGAGACTTCATCAGAATGCAGTTCTCTTGTTGTTTTGCCTGTATAAAATCATAGGCCTACTGTAGGCAATGCTCTCAGTTTTATAAAGGCAAAACAAAAGAACTGCTTTATACAATTTATGAGTACATGCATGCTGAAAACATCAATGATTTTCCAAATGCCATTCTGGTAGCTGTAGTAAAAGTAAATTATTTAGATTTGCAGTGATAAACTATGTTAAAGATTTTTCTACTAATGTTGATGCTGATGATTTGGAATGGAAGGAATATTGTTGGCAAGTTATGCTAGATGCCTGTGAATTTACAGATTTGAATGACAATGAAAATTTTATAACAATCAAGGCACTACCGATGTAATAGGAGTGTTACATGAGTGTATCAATATTTAAGTTACTTTGTGTTAGGTTTTGCTTCAGGCTGATAGCATCTTTGTAAAGGACAAAAGCACTGAGTGGATTTTATTTAAAGGATTTACATTTCAGTAAAACCACTTTATTTTAATTGCAGAGTGAAAGATAGTATGTATAAATATGGCATTATAATATTGGCTGCCTGCAAGTAAATTTAATATATACATTAAAACTTCCATACAGAAAGCCAATGAAATGGGTTTTTGCAGTGGTGCTATATCCCTATGTGTAACATCCACACCCACAAACTAAATATACTAACATTTGTATCATGCCACTAAGGTATAAAGCGACTACCTGTTTTTCTTAAAAAGCCAATTATTCCCTTCACTTTGAGGTAGCGTGGCCTCAGAATTAGTATATTTACATAGCAGGGGTATAGGGTGCAGGGGTTTCAGCCTACCTGTAGAAACTATCATTTAAAGTTTAGTTCATAATATCAAAATAAGTGTAGAGTTATATTTCAAATAACTAATATTCAGTTTTTGACATTTACCTATTTGGTTTTAGGTAGGCAATGAGAGGCCACACACCCCTTACAAGGTGATTTTCAGGGACAATTTTCAAAGTTAAAGAAACTTCTGGATTTTTATATTTATTCAGTACCTCCCACCTTGCACTTGTCATCCCATGTCATTCACCGGACATAAACCTCAAGATTTTGTGGTGACTACTCCTACATTTTGGAATTACATTCATTTAGAAATTAGGTATTGTTTATCCGTCCTATCCTTTCTTAAAGAACTAATTGTTTTCCTTAATAAGTGTGATGAATGACTGCCTGTGTTTCACTGGAATTAGAAAAACTACACGTATAGTGATAAAAATTACTGCTGGCATACTAACTTGCAATTTTTCTTGCTTTTGGTTAGTAAGTGTCCAGTGGCTGTCGTTATGTCCTTTGCCCCATTGACCCATTTACTCTTGTCTTGCAGTGGAGCCTGAAATCCTCCAGCCCTGGTTAGAGCCATGTGGCCCATTTGTTCACTGGCTGGAGAGCCTAACCAGCCCATTTGTCCCCGATGCAGGTGGGAATCACATGATAAGGAGTAGACCAGTCTGTTAGACTCAGCAGATTTCCCTACCTGTCCCTGGAGTTTCCAACCCCCTCATCAGATCTCTTAAACTGCACTATAGCTGCTACCTCAAGAAGCATATGTACCTCAGCACATCTTCCCTGATGTTTACTGCACTTGTGCCTTGCAACAGTGGCTGGCATATACTCAATAGGCCTGTTCTCTGTGACTACAACACCCAGTGCTCCCCCCAAGTGCTACCTAAGTGGTGAGCCAGAACCACCTTCATCCACTCGGAATGGGTGAGCTGGTGTCAGTGCTCACCCCTATCCACCCCTCCTATCCCATCCCGCCCATGCTGCTTTTCAACAGTGATTGGGTGAGCTGGTGTCAGTCACCCCTATCCACCCCTCCTATCCCATCCCGCCCATGCTGCTTTTCAACATTGATCTTCTGAGATGCATTCAAGGCTTCATCCCTCTGCATCACCAGGGGGTGGGGGTGTCTCATCTATTTGCCTATAACCTTTTTGACTTTTTGCAACTCAGTATTTATATCTATATGTCTATATATATATCAATAACTATCTATATAAATTAAATCTGCTTATTTTTATAGGTTCGTTGGTAATTACAATAGATATAGTTTTGCAGACCACTGAAGAACCTAACCCAGTTTCCCAGTTGTCCCAAAGCACTGTCTGGTTAAGTGACTTTCTCAACACTACATAGTAAGGAAATGGAAGCTGAGGGAATCAAACCCTGCACAACAGGAAGCAGTGTGGAGACATCCCATTGCCTCAAACCTCTATACTAACTGCCAGAGTATGCATGTATGCTTTGTTTACTTGGATGTCCAGCTGGGTCTTGTTGGAGGCCTGAGGAGAAAACCTTCAATATGGAAAGCAAACTGTTAAAGTTTAAACAGTTAAAGTGAAAACAGATCACAACTGGTCCCATCCACTGACCCACAGTCTAAAGTAAAGTAAAGTAAAATGCAGTCACTCAGCAGAAAATGTTCATTCTGATCCATGAATCTACTAATACTTGACTTTAAGTTCTGTGGAAGTAAGTCTGGTTTCTTTCATTTTGCTCCTCCCAGGACCTTGCCGGATGACTCTGTTACCAACTCACACTTAATAGGCACATTTAATGGGGGGGGGGGGGTATGGAGCTAGGAATTCCCTGGCTGTGTAAGAGCCCTATAGCCCATTTTTTCGTACCCAACAGTCTTAACTGACCCTCTATTTCCTGGTAAGAATTAGGTTGTATAAAACAAGCCAGCTTGGTGGTCTCAGGGGGTGGCCTACATTCTCTCCATTGAGAGCACCCCTTTCCCTTCAGCAGTTCTGTCATTCCACTGTTGCAGTCTTCCAAGGCCTCTGCATGCTATATTCCTACCAGCTTACAGGTGCTAACCTCTGTGACTGTGCAGGATCGGCTTACTTGAACTCCACTGGTTAACACCTAGTACTTTTGTAAGGTGTCGTCCTTTGTGGCAAGCCAAGCCACCCCCACCCCCCAGGATGGAGCAGCTTGTAACACCCAATCACTCTCAGTCTTCCCAGCCAGCTCCTACAGGCAGCTAAGCTGCTAATCAAACCCGGGTTGTCTGTGCTATAGTCAGAGCTTGATTGTTTTATGTCATATAGCTGGCTAGGTCTGGTTCCTATTTACCAGCTAGACAGCACTATGAACCTGATTTGGACAGTGTTTAATAGGTCTGTTGTTGCATGATTACAGTGCAGAATAACCATCTGGACTCAGAATGAGAACTCTTTATTACCAGTGAATGTTCTTAATGCTCAGACATACGTGTACATTTTAACTCAGGCACAGCAAGGTAGAGACCCCACATTTCACTGTAGCTGATCTTTTTCATGGGCAGCATGTTACAGAGGGAAAAACAGAGGTACGTCAGCATAGAAATTCTCACATAACTAAATCTGCAAAATGAGTTTTTCTGTATGCAGGTGGCCTTTAATATGTTGCATGGATATTATATAATGACAATGCTATTCTATTTTTGCTTCTTGGGGCTGAATGCCTTGTCTATTGTGAATAATAATTACAGACATTGCAATAGCCATCTTTGGAAAGGCAGGGAAAACAATCCACTTAATTTGCTGCCATTTTATCCACTGAGGTTTCCAAGTAAATCTTAGCTATTGGGTTGCTTAGGGAATAATAGATGGACTCCACAGGTATCACTGCTCTTACCTGGTGATGTTGGATAGGATTATTTCTTTATTGTCAATAGCTACAAAAATAGAATTTTTCACAGTGTAGATTAACAACTTTGAGTGTGTGTGTTTCCTTCATCAGATCTCACAGAGATCATGTAGAACATGTTGTAAGTTGCTGAGAGAACTACTAAAGCCATGCCCCATGATTCCAGTGCTGGTCACCATTTCAGACTACTGGACCAGTGGTATGGATTGTGCTTCTTTACAGGAAAGATTACCCCCTGCATATGAAATCACAGGACAGGGTTAATAATCTACCTATTCAGACCACAAGGACTAAAACTTAGACAAAATCTGTCTATCCACTGACTGCCTGTCCATCTAAACTTTACTGTAAGTTCATTACATTGACAGGACCAGGTTTGTTATTACTCCATTGTTTGTTTTATTTTTATTTTTCTTTGGGAAAAGGTTCCATGAGTCATATAAAATATCTTGCTGTTGCTAAGATTATAAGTTTTATGAAATTTGATTCATATGTTCTTCGCACATTAATGACACACTATCATACCGCTCAGAGATTTGCATGTGACGTGGGAGACACCTGTTGGATGGCCCTTCTTAAGGAAAAAAATGGAATTAATATGTTGAGGATCTCCTAGATTTGTTAATTTCCCAAATCCAGTAAAAGTATATACTACTGTGAGAGAATACATACCTTTACATATACAAAGAAGGTAGTATAGATGGCATCATTTCTGCAACCAGAACCGAAACTGTTGTACAGATCAGCAAATTTTATTTACTTCTTTCCACATTACTGATTGATTTCATATAAAAGTGAGGCTGTTCCTTTCAGTAGCTGTTGACTTTCAGAATTACTGCATACTGCAGAGCCAAACACCTCAGATGAACACAAGTCCACATTTTATCAAGTTTCCTTTTTCACTTCCATTAATAAACCAAGAGAGTGCAGGAAGACACCAGGTGAATTCAGACTGTCCTGCTCACCTCTCACAGAAGAGCCATTTCTAGGATGCTTGTCATCCTGACACAACCATACTTTTAGTTTAAATTCTGCTGCTGGGTGCTCTTCACCAGTAACATGCACTCTGACATTTCTGCCGCGTAGGTGATCTTGGTGGAGTCCTTTTCGGCAATGTCACACATACTGCTAGAGTGTTTGAAGTACTGGATTTAGTCATAGTGGCATGCCTTAACTCTAATGGTTATGCACGAGGCAGTAGAAAAATTAACAAAAGTAAACTGGTATCCAAGTTTACTTTGACCCAAGCAATCCATATCCCAATCTTTTTTCCAGAACCTAAAAATGAGGGAGAAAAGATACTCCATACTTTGGATGTCCACAGATAACTCAGATAGTAACTTGACAGAACTAAAACTTTCAGGATCTCTGATCAGTTGTTCATTTCTTGTGAAGGGAACAAGAAAGGACAACCAGTGTCAAAACAGATTATTTCCAAATTGTTACCTCATGCTATTAATTTTGGTTATACCCACCACAACAAGGCAATTCAAGGCAGAGTAAAGGCTCATTCTACCAGGGCCTTGGCTTCATCTGTGGCTTTTTGGAAAGGGTTTCTAAAATTATTATATAATTATAATATATATAATATAATATGTAATATTTATTATTATATAAATAGTATTATTGTATAAGAATTTAAGGATTCTAGAAGAAGCAATTTGTTCCTCCGTTCATACATTTACAATGCACTACAAACTAGATTCCTTCTCCAGGCCTAGGGAAGGTTTTGCTAGGACCATTATCCAGGGGCTACCCATATAACTAAGGATACTGCAGCAGCGATCAATGTAATGAACATAGTACAGATCTGCAAGTAAACTTATCATAACCATAAGAGTAAATATTCTAATGATCACTGCTGCAGTAGCTCCTCCCGCCCTCTATCCCTCTTAGTTTTGTATGTTTTTGTTGCCAGGGTGAGGATCTTTATGTTTATTTTCCTTGCATTGATATTTTTAGGCCTCTAGCCTCCCTCTGTCAGTTGGCATATGAAAGTTCTGAGGGGCTGTACACTCAAACCGCTCTTTTCTTCAGTTCTGCTTCAGTGGTTAATAGTTTGGGTGTATGGAAGGTACCTTAAAGCTTTGGAAGATGACTGGCTGTTATAAACTTGGCAGGATATAACTCATATATCTAGGGCTACCACAGCACTGACAATTTGAACGTCTACTATTATGGCAAGTTTACTTACACATCTGTATTTCCACATTCACTTCACGCTTACCCTTCTTATCTTTTGCACATGCCCGTCTCCTGCATGTCTACGCAGTTCTTCCTTCCATCAAGTATTTCAACTGGTTGGCCTTTGAACAACATCAAAAATTATGCAACAACATGAACATCTTCTTATCTTTACGTTTGATTTTTGTAAATAGACAAATGGACTAAACTCAAAATTAGTTTTTTTCATCTGTGACCCAGGACAAGATTAAAAGTAAGGATGTAGGTTCATCCAGGCAGACAGTAATGGACTCAGCCTCACTTTAAAAGATGTCCCAGCAGTAGAAAAAACTGCATACTGAACATAAATAAACTAGCAGTGGGTGGAGCACTTAGGCACATCCTATTAACTATCTCTTTAAAACTCAAGCTCTTATTCTCAAGGGCAGATATGCCCAACAGCCCACATTGGAGTGCCACTGTAGCAGGAAAAATATAATCCAGGCAAATAAATCTTTTTCTCCAGGCAAATGAATCTTGTTCATCATAGAGAATAACTATATTTTGGAGCTGCTTGCCCCTCCCTTAGCTTATTCTCTTTTGACAGACCAGCTCTGTCAGAGAAGCTTCTGGCAGGCACTTAGACTATCTTTCCAGTAATGGCCACAGAAGCAGTGTCATTGGTGGAATGAATGATACTCTGCTACACCTCTCACCTCTTCATTTTCCACAAGAATTTGGAAGGTGCTTTGACTGATCTTATGCTAAGTAACTTTAGCCATCATATTCCTAATGTGAGGTTTTTATATAGTCACCTTTTAAGAATCTCAAACAAAATTTTCAATGGTTATTTCAGTGAGTGTAAGCGCATCAAGAACCCACCATCAAAATAACCTGTTTGTAAAATGTTTTACATTACACTCCAGAAAAGTTACTGCACTCATGATAGAAGGACATACACAGAAAACTAACAAAAAAGTTATAAGCAATCCTCCCCTGCACCCTTAGCATAGGGGTTTGTATCCTAAAGTTGCTTCTACGTAAATGTACTAATTCCATGATTGTGCAGTCACACAGAAAAGAAACATTCTAAATTTTATGTGTAAAGCAGTACCTCTTATCTTTGAACAATTTTAGTAAATTCAGCACTTTAAACAAACAAGATTCTCACTAAGAAATATTCCGTGAATTAGCTTTGCCTAAGTAATTTGTCTATAAAATGAGTTGCTTTCCCTCCCAGAACCTGCTGAATGTGCTGCTCTGCTGCATAAGGAGTTTTAGATGGTATCATAAGACAAGATGGATGCTTCCCACTATATCATTTCATGGCAACTCCACATGAGATTTCCATATTTAACAAAGGGAGATTACAAATTTCAGTGCAGTGTATTCAGCTTTTGTCTTTCTTTTTCCCCCATGATTTTATCTTCATTGAAATGTTGGATATGATAGCAGAGGTGCTGTGGCAGAAGGAGTTTCTGGTATTACTAAACGTAGATGAATAACTTATAATGACCTTCATGCACGTATCACTGGATTTGCCTATAATGTGGGCTTTGCAGTGGCTACATTCACTGGTGTAACTACCAGGTAGAAGTCTGCCCTGCTCCTAGTTTAACACATTTCTATCATTAGTGTGCTCTTGAATATAATCAAGTTTCTTACTGCTCTTCACTCAGCTGGCCCTGGGAAATCAGGGATCAGGCCACTTGGGTGACATCTCAGGGAAGGGCTATGGAATTCACTTTGTTAGGCTGTCTGGGGTTGATGGCAATTGACAGTCTCCTTGATACTTTTCCATAAAGTACTGCTACAGGGGATAGTTCACTGCCAGTGCGGCTTCATTTATGTTTTCCTGTCTGATCCTTCCTTGCTTTCTGTCCATTTCACTACTCCCTAGGCTACTGAATTCTTTCCCTGAAACTAGAGATGTGTCTCTCCTTTGTCCCAAAAGCAATAATGTAGACTCTGATGATGTATGTTATTGGCGGGTCTATATCAGAACACCGAAAGTTCACATTTTCGAATGTTCTTGCATCGACCCCTAATCAGCGAACGCTGACAACATCGAACATTCAGAACAGCGAATTTTTTCCTAGGGAAAAAATTTGCTGTTCCGAAACACATACACACAACACAAGCACACCAAACAAACAGCAATCCACACACATACACCCAAAATCTTACAGCTAACCCTACACTAAACTGTACAAACACCACTAACTATCTACTTACCTTACCCCAAACCCTAACCCTAAGGTCCGTCACTATCGCACACTCACCTCACCCGCACCCTAACCCTAACTCACCTAACCCGCCCTAACCCTCACGTCCACACAGTCACACACATACCTCCCTCATGCCCTAACCCTAACTTACCTAACCCATGCCCAATCACACACTTACCTGAACCCAACCCGTAACTTTCCACCACATCGCTGAAAATAGTGAAATGACAGAAACGGACAACCAAATTCTTTCCCTAGGAAAAAATTTGGTTATCTGTCGTTTCGCTATTTTCAGCGTTCGCTGAATAGGGGTCAATGGAAGAACATTGGAAAGTATGAACTTTCGATGTTATGATATAGACCCATTATTGGCAGGAGGAGAACCCCATTTCAGGACTGCTGTACATTTAAGACGGGGCCAGAAGGCAATCACATATACGCTTTCTCAAACAAGGACAGTAATTGTGTTAGCCATGAAGCCTGCATATTTTCTGCTTAAACCTGAACCAGTTCTGATGACACTAGATAACTGAATGGTAGTGTGGCAGCTGAATGAGCAGAATGGTATATACTCCCATTTCATGTGCTATGAACTGGTGTGTTTGGCTGCACAATATTGCTCCAGACATTTCCCAGCATTGTAATTATAAAGAGGAAGCATTTGAACAATCTTCCAATGGAAGATAGGACAGCCTGGATATCCATTTATTTATGTTAAAGAAGATAAAGTGTTCTCTACCGCTCCTGTAACAGGGCAGGGGGAGTTGGTAGTAAATGTCCTCTGCACAGAGTGGTGCCTTCATTGCATTTACTGTAATTCCAGTCTGAAAGTGAAATTTCATATAGGAAGGCTAGAGCTCATTTTGTTTACCCTGCTTGTTCTCAGGCCTTGGGGCTTTTGGCCTTTTCAAAGATAATTTGGGTCAAGAAAATGTATGCCCTGGCATTATGGTAGGATGACCACCTCCACCTCAGGATGTTATTACTATAGTAATTATGATTTCACCAGATTTCCCAAGGGAATCTCTAAAGTTCTGAAAGCAGGCAAACACCTTCTACAAGACAGCTGTACCAAGCAGAGCAGCTTTTTCTACTTGGGCTCAGAAGTATACATTTCCTCCATATTGGTGAACCTGGTGGTTTGACTGGTGTATCTCAGACATCTGTTAACTATTTCACAATGACTGTACATGTTTCTGTGAGCTCAGTGTATCTTGACTTGGTGGAGGCTAAAGCTGTGGCAGACCATAGGCTGGTTACAATTTCTAGAAGGGGTCTTCTGGCTGTAGCAGCTGATAATGAACCCCCCATCATTCAGACTTAAACTTTATTAACTGACCAACCCACCCTTCAAGCTAGATGTTAGGACAGACTTAAAAAGTATTGTCAGCATTTTGCATTAATTTTTTTTATTTTAAAATCCAGCAATAAAAACTAATTTACATTTTTGTAGCAGTAATCATTCTTTCTGGTCCAACAAAACAGAAAAAAGATATAGCCATGAATGAGGCTGGTACTGCAACACAAAGCTATGGCAAGGGTGGGTGGGGCAAAAAGGGTGGCTGTCATGGGCTGAAGCTTTTAGGGGGCATGGTCGGCACTGTAAAAGAGGTGCTAAATAGTCCCTACAAATCAGTGATGTGATCAATCCTGCCTATTGTTTAAAAGACTGAAAGACTGGTGCTAAATAGTCCTTGCAAATCAGTGGTGTGATCACAAGTGCCTATTACTTAAAAGACTGAAAGACTGTCTGCAGTATGTGTTTGTGCTTGTGTTAGTAAGTCAAGCCAAACACTTTGCTACAGTATTTACTAAATACAGGAAAGAAATCCTATGTAGAAGTATAGTAAGTCTTTTCCTAATGCTGAAAGATTTTTTTTTGTTCTTCAAACAACTTTGGGTGACCTTTTTTTTGTGCCTTTCAGGGGTACTGAATGAGTAATTGCTCAGGATGCCAAATACTCCAGCTGCAGCTGACACCTGGAAAAATTGGAGAGACCACAGAGGTTTCTCACCAAGAAATTACAGGTTACATAATACAAGTCTTACACAGAAAGACTGGAAGCCCTGTCACTGTATTCTGCCTCCTACAAGTTGCTAAAGGGTGACCTGTGCCTGGCTTACAGGGTAGTCTCTGACCTGGCCCTGATGGAAATGCTATATACTTGTAAATCAGACTGCAGGAGGGTCACTCACTCCAAGGATCTTAACCTGGCCTCTGAAATGAACAAATCATGCTGGACAGCCAGATACATCTCCCAGATACTGCCACTTCTCTGGAACAATCTTCCAGTTCACATGAAACAGAGCCCCTCCCTGACCCTCTTCAAACATGACCTAGGTCAAAGGATGGGTGACAGCAAATTATACAACGACCCCCCATTAATATTCAAAAACGTGCACGCTGATTGGTCAGCGTGCACATTGTAAATCAGAGTTATAGTAATGGAAAAAGGTCCGGTCGCCCGGACTTTTTCCATTACTATAACTCTTTTTTCACACTGTCTTGTTATGTTAAATGAGTTTAACATAGCGAGTCAGCTTAAAAAAAGCAACGGAGATTCTCCGTTGCTTTTTTAAAGCTGTTTCGCTATGTTAAACTCCTTTAACATAGCGAGACAGTTTGTAAAAAGCAACGGAGATCTTGCTTTCTCCGTTGCTTTTTTCAAAACTGTCTCGCTATGTTAAATGAGTTTAACATAGCGAGACAGCTTTAAAAAAAGCAACAGAGATTCTCCATTGCTTTTTTTAAACCTGTCTCACTATGTTAAACCTATTTAACATAGCGAAACAGTTTGTAAAAAGCAACGGAGATCTTGCTTTCTCCATTGATTTTGCCCACAGTTCTGATGTACTGCATAGGCATACGTATGCGCAGTACATCAGAACTGCCGCAGAATACCAGACAGCTGCCGAAGGGCAGCAAGGGGCATTATACAATGCCATTATTTAAGAAAAGTAATTATTTTTTTTCTTAAATAATGTCATTGTATAATAGCAATAACCCACTTCTGGGTGTGGGTAATGCTGGATTTACCCATGGTTGGCTTTGTTTGGCCACTCGGGCTTCGCCCTTATGACCAAACCACACCAACCATGGGTAAATCCAGCATTACCCACACCCAGGCATGGGTTATTGCTATATTCACTCCTGGGGTGGTGCCCATGTCCTTCCTGGACAAGTGAAGTCAGCATTAACTACCATTGACTCTTACCTCTGTGAACTTTACTCACTTAACTACCAACAATTGGGACAACTCGGGATAAATATGGCTAGGCTTGTAAGGGCTCTAGGTCCATTAGCCCAGTAACCCCCTAGGAACTTATGGACCTATAAGCAACTGGACTGGTGTTCCACAACTGAGAGGGCACATTGTGTGTATGCTTCAAATCTGACCCCTAGAAAGCAGCGAAGACCTATATTAGTGAAGAAACAATCATACCAGCAGAAACAGTTGCTCCTGAAAAAAGTTTTGGTAGAAGTTAAAATTGTGAAAAATTGGGGGCAGAGGAATGGTTGTAGGAAATGATTATTCACTGTATAACAGAAAGAAGAGAAATAAGTTTATCCTGGCAATCAGGAAATGTCAAGAGGCAGGTGTAAGATTTATTTTTTTCCTGGAGGATCAAAGACATATTTGGATATAGAATATGCCAAGGAGGAAATAAAACAACTGCCAGCAAAGAGTGAGCCTGCAATCAGACTGGAATTCTGCTTCTCATTCTTCTAACAATAACAAAACCCAAAGAAATACTTTGCCAGTGAAATCTTTAATATTGTTCCAAAGGAAAATGTATTTATTTTTTTTATTTATTGACATTTGTTTACTGGGAAAGTCCACTGGGCCAAGAGAACCCATTTTCAGTGGAGGCCCAGTGAGAAAAGCTCCATTATATAACAGTACATAAAATTATGAGTATTAATTATGTCTGTGTTATGGATATAATAATGACAGGTGACTTTAATTGTAACTTGAGCAATAAAAAGGATAGTTGTGATGTTAAAATGATTACTGAAATAATGAAAAGTTAAAAATGAAAAATAAGGGAAAATAAACACTGGGTTTATATAATAAATGAAATTAAGACAGAAATTGATTATTTTTTATATCAGAAGGCCTAAATTTCAACAACATATTGTCATGAGAGATTTTTATGAATATTAGACAATATGGTAGATTCAATTCAAAAAGAAATACAAAAAAGTATTTTTTAGAATGCATAGAAAAAAACAAAGAAAAAATGGAATACAAAATATTAAGTAAAACAATTTAAAGATTTAATAAAGAAGAAAAAATTGTTTTATGAAAAAGAAAAATAATTATTTAGAAGAAATTGGGACAAAGTTAATAAATTATTATATAAGCAAAAATAGTGTTTACAAGAAAAAAAATAAGTAGTAGCACCATACATATGTAAGACAGTAAAAGAAATAAAGATAATGACAGAGTTAAAGAATAAAGAAGGGAAACAAGTTAAAAAAAACAGGGAGAAATATATGAAATAATTAAAGAATATACATTAGATTTATATAGTAAAAAAGAGATTAACATAAAACAAATTTACAATGGGGAAAATTAACTAAGGAAGATAATAAATATTTAGAGAGAAAAATAAATGTAAATGAGTTGAATGAGATCAATAAGGAAATTAATGTTGATACAGCTACGGGTTTATAAGGAATTGAATATACCGTATTTCCCCAAAAATAAGACCGGGTCTTAAACTCTTTCCCCCACCAAAATGTGCATTAGGGCTTATTATCAGGGGATGCTTTATTTACCCACACCGTCCAACAATCTACCTTTATTCATTTATTCATGTACAAAAATCAACATTTATTAATGAACACAAATCGACATTTATTCATGTACACAAATTGACATTTATTTCATACTTTTCTGTTATTGGACTACAGTTCTAACGCATTAAAACAGTTGTGTGAGAATTCTACATAAACAGTGCACCAAACATTTCAACTTCAGAATATCTGCACCTTGGCTTTCACAGTTATTCAAATAAAGTCATGTCATCTTCTTCTGGAACATTGTCATAAGTGTCCAACCCCCGAATTTCGACCTGAATTTCTTGTGACTCCATTTCCTGTAGAACAATTGGCCCTATTCTGTCATGCCTAGCAATAGAGCTCTCCTTAAATGAGCACTGCTTGTCCAAGTAACCTGCTCGTAGTGCATTGGCAAGACATCTGTCAGTGATTTTATCCCAGGCCTTTTTCACACAAGTCATGACCTCTTGCAGGCTAGGCTTCACAAAGCTTCCATGCTGATTTCTCTCCATTCTATTTTCAATGTAGTCATTGAGTTCCATGTGCAAATGGTCTTTGAATGGCTTGTTTATTGCAATATAAAGAGTCTGGAGATAGGCAGTCATTCCTGCGGGAATCATTATTTGATCTATTATTCTCTGTGCAAGGAATTTCTTCATTTCTTTAGCATGGTGAATGCTGGCTGAATCCCAGACTAGCAGACCTCTTTTGCCACCTCGCAGAACAAGTGGCAGCATTACATTGACCCACTTCCTTATAGCTGCTTATGTGCACCAGGCTTTTTTGGTTTCAAGAATGTAAATGCCTGAAACATGTTCAGTCTTATTTTTCTTGCCCTTACTAATGATTAGAGGTGGGATTTTCTTTCCATCTAGATGAGTTGCCAAAATACAGGTAACATGTGCATTCTCGTAACCAGTGGAGGGAATGTAGATTGATGAGGCACCCCTCTGATCAATTGTTGTTTGAGATCCTTGGCCCTTAAACACTGCAGTTTCATCCATAGCAATCATGTTGGAGAGTTGGTATTTAGAAAAGTCAATGGCATCAACAAAGGACTTGAATGCAAGTGCACGTTTAATAACTTCAGTATCTTCCAGATTGAACAGTGTTGTTGATCTTCTTAGAGACAGTTCATATCGGTGAAGGAAGCCATGTTGTGATGCTTTGAATTCTTCTGGGGATATTTCTAACTGTGGTGCCATTGCAAGGGCAAAAGCTTGGATATCAGCCCTGCACACAACCAAAGCCTTTGCTCTCCTGTTAGCGATCCACTCACAGATGATGTCTTCCAGCTCAGGAAATAATGGTCGCCGACCTGATCCACACTTGCACTTCTTAGCATTTCCCTCGTTGGCCTGTTGACTGAGGTTATCCTACACTGCACGCCATTTTCGGACCATTTGGAGATCTAACTTCTTCCCTTTGCAGAAAGCCGTCAGATTCTTTCCCCGGGAGTCCGCCACGATTTCTTTCTTGTACGCGACGGAATAGCTCTTTCTTTTTACACTCATCTTGTCTGGGGGGATTCATTTGAAGACTTACGAGACCAGAGTGGCAACACAAAATGATGCTGTTTACAAAGAGAAGGCACATCCACAACCATGCACTATCACGTGTGCGTGCTTTACGCACGTTGTCTACATGTTGATTGATCAAAATATGCCTGCCAGTGTTTATGGGCCAAGGATCTCAACCATCAAGTGTGAGTGATGGTTAGGGTTACAGTAAGAATTGTGGAGGACTCCCAGGCAAAGAATCTTACAACTTTCTGCAAAGAGAAGAAGTTGGGTATCCGAATGGTCCAAAAATGGTGAGCAGAGTATGATAACCTCAGTCAACGGGTGTCAATAATATTATTTTATAATTCAACACGTCTGCCGTGTGTTGTTGACAAGCTTAACTGGGGCTTATTTTTGGGGTAGGGTTTATATCATGACCACCCTAGAAAACCATGCTAGGCCTTATCTCTGGTTAGGTCTTATTTGCAAAGAAATACAGTAGTATGTATAAAGAAATGTATTGCTGGCAAAAAAATTATGTTTATAGAAGTAATGAATGAGTGACTAGAAAAAGGAGTTAAGTATAAAGAAATTTGTGCAGGTGTGATAAAATTTATATTAAAGAAAGGAGATAAAGATGAAACAAAAAATTGGAGCCCAATTACACTGAGTAACATAGACTATAAAAATTTCATGAGAATAGTGTCTAAAAGATTACAATGTAAAACAGAATAAATACTTAATCAGAATTTGTTAGGAAGAAAAGGAAAGGAGAGTCAAGATCTATTGTGGATAATAAGGAAAGTAATTGATAATATTATTAATAAAAAGTGGAAACAAAAATCAAGATAGGGGGTGTTAGTAAGGCATATAACAATATCCAGTATAAAGCATTATGGGAAATTTTACAAGCATATAACATAAGTGAAAAAATATTACACGTAATTAAATCAGTATATGAAAAGAATTATGTGAGATTGAATGTAAACGGTTGGATTGGGGAAAATAGAGTGTGGTATAAAACAAAGCTGTCCTGCAAGCTGTATGGTCTTTGCTATAATCCTGAACACAGTAGTAATGGAAATCAATAAAATGTCATGTAAGAGAGGATATAGAATTATGGAAGAAATACAGTTGCTAATAATGTATACTTACACCAATGACACTGTAGTAAGAGCAAAAAATAAAGCCTGGATGGAAAGAATTAATGGAAAATTAAGTACACAGATGAAGGAAATTGGTTTAAGGATAAATAAAGAGAAAAGTAAAGGATCTGGGTATGAAGGTATTATAGGAGTTCTGGAATATAATCAGAAGAGTATAGATATTTTAGGAATAGTATTTGAAAGGAGAGAATACAGACATGAACAGTGGGATAGAATTATTAAAGGAAGTAAAAACATGATTACATTCTGAAAGACATATAGGTTTTCTTATAAAAACAAAGCACATTTAATAAATGCCATAGTAACAGGTAAAATAGCTTATATAGCAAACATTTATATGATGCCAATGAAATATGAAAAACAAATTATGCAGATATGTTTTCATTTATTTAGTGGTCAAGATTTAACCCACTTCAGAGGGCTATTTCAATATGAAAGATGAACAAGGGTGATTGGGGCTGATGAATCCAATTGTACATGCAGCCTCTTTAAGTATGTATAAAGTACTAAAAGGAATAATAAAAAAAATGCAATAAAGATTTGATAGAAACAATAATGTGTTGTAAATATAGAGCCCTTTAGGAAGAAATGGAAATGAAAAAAAGAAGTGTTATTAATGAAGAGATTAAAGAACTTTACAGCAAATTTGTATTGTGGAAAATAAAACAGAATGTTATAGAAAAGAATGGAATGTTAACATTATGAGATAATTTTATTTGGTGGATCCGTGGAAAGAGTTAGAAATAGTAAGAAGAAAGCAATAATGATGAGTTATAGAAATGATAAAAACATTAAAAAATGTAATGATTTTTTGTGGAGGTTGTCCATAGGAAAATTACCAGAGGGAGCAAATATGCCATATAACAGAAAACAGGTTAGAATATGTAATAAATGTAATGAATTGGAAATTACAGAACATGCTTTTTAAAATGTGAGAGAATTCAAAAACTGTGGAAAGAAGTATGTAAACATGATTTGATTAAAACTTATTTCAAATTTGAAATGTTAAACATGGACATGATAGTGTATGTTTTTTATGGGACTAGATCCCAGAATGAAGCAAAGAAAATGGGCAGAATCATATTTTATGTAACATGGGTTCTATGGAATGAAAAACTTAATGAGATTAGATACAATGGAAAATGGACTTTGACAAAAATACTGGAAAAAATATGGTTTTATTAGTGAGTTAAAGAGGGGGGTAGATACTTAAAATGGAAATACCAATGTTTTGAATGATATTAAAATATGTAAATGTATACAAATATGAATTGTATATATGTATATAAACATAGGTGCCGGAAGATCTTGAAGACTGGTGGGGGGGGGGGGGGTGGAGGGTGAGAGGGGCACTTAGTGGTCTAAAAAGGACAATTTTTTATAACTATTTACTACCACAACATAGATTCACTTAGAGGACATTTTAAGCTTAGCTAATTCCCTTTTGTTGCTTGAATTAACATTTTCTGATTGGTCTTACCTATCCTATGGCTGATAATTGTATATTAGCCCTAGTGAGAATAACTGTGATCATACCATAGATAATTTGAGGGGACCCATGTAAGGGATGCAGCATTTAGGAACTGCCTCTATCCATTAGTGGCATTTTCTGTTACCCATCCTTAGCTCCAAGTTGCATTTGAACATGGACGGATGAGCTTTGTTTTATTTTTATGGAGAGTCTGTTCTGGAACAGTGGTAGCCTCTGTGATATATATCCATCTCTCCACAACATTCAGTTTAGATAAATGGACTGAGTATTTTCAATGCCATTTGACTTGCTGATGTTCAGTAGGTCCATCTGTATTAGGTCAGAGGATGCCTTGTATGCCAGATATGTCACCTCTAAGGTCTCTGTAGGATACTGAGCATAGTAATAAATCTTTGAGGTGGTCCATGCAAGACCTATTGTTTAGGACTTATATCCTTTTAGTAAGTTATCTCTGAAGGTACTCCAGTTATTGCATGGGGCTGGACAGATACATGCCAAAGTGGGCATTATACAAAATGATTGACCTAATGAGAGTTTTGTAAAGAGGGACAACAACATCTCTAGATCTAGTCACAATCAATTTGTTTCTAAGCTGTGCAATATAGAAAGGCTTTCTTATGACTCTGGGCACATGTTGGTCAAAAGTTAGGTCACTTTACACACAAGTTCCCAATTGCCAAACAATTGGGTCAGTTCTCAGAGGGCATTGTCCTGATTTTGACACCAGTTATTATTTGGGACAAACCTTCCTGCATGATGGTTAAGTCATTTGGGGATTCAGTAACTGCTCCTAGCATGCAGTCAGATTAAACTTAGCCAGCCAAAGTCCTTTAGTATTTCCTTTTACTTTTGAGAAAAAAATCTCAGGACCGAACCCTGGGGGACTCCATTGGTGATTGGTCTCTTCCCCTATTTTGATATCCTGCATCCTGTGAGTAAGTTGGCAATCCAGCTAATGATGCAAGTGTTTGCTCCTACATTATTCATCTTTTGTATCACACCTGAATAGGGGATTGTGTCAAAAGGCTTGGCCAGGTCAAGGTAATGTGGTGTGAACTGTTTTACCTTCATCCGTTGCTTTGGTAACAAGAATAAAGCTTAAAATTTGCCCATGATTTTGAGCCTTTCACACTTTCCTCTGGGCTGTTTTCAAACACATTTTTAGGGCCATGCATACATGTATGCATTCTTTGATTCACCTTTCTGATTGTATTAAATTATATTCCTTGTATAATACAGCACCAGTTGTTAGAATGTGTTTTACATTTGTAGTTTTGAACAGTCTTCTACTAAGCAATGAAACAAAATGTATGAACCAATAATGATAAAACTACCCATTTCAGAAAATTTCAACCATAAAAGGCCAGTCAAACTTCTGTCATTACAATCCAACAATATCAGTAAATATGCAAAATGTCTACAGAAGTAAGTCATCTAAATAATTCCACATTAATGGGATCTCTAACTAATGAAGAGGTTGCTTCTAGGAAGCAACTTTATATTTCATTGTTTCATCTACAAATAAAGTGTCTGTTGCCATTGAAGAATAAATTGCCTATGTTACATTAAAAATGGTAAGCTAGTAATATTGCAATAGGGAATGGATGGGAAACTGATAACAGGTTCATAGTTACTAGGTAACTCCTCCAAAGGAGGACATTCACAGGACTGCAGCATCCACTCCCTTTAAAGTACAACACAGTACAGTATCAGCAATCAATATTCAGTCTTCCAAAAGGGAGCAGTTGGCTCTGAAGCAGCAAAAAAAAAAAAAGATATCATATGTCAAGCTGATGGGGGGGAGGGTGCAATGTTGTACTGAGAGAATGGTATTATTTTGTTGTTAAATGATACAAGAGTGTATGAAATACTAAATAAAAATCCAATAAAGAAAAAATAATGAAAGATAGGGAAAAGACATTATTTGATTTATGCGAAAATGACAATATTCAGAATTTTTATGTGTCAAAACCTGGGATATAATATTTTAATCAAACCCCAAAGTTCATAAAAATTGGTTGCTCCCTCTTATAATAGTAGAAGCCCCCCCCCCAAAAAAAACTGAATAATTTCAATTTTAAAATACCAGGAGAGTGTACCTATCTCTGTAATTGTGTGCTGAACCTGTTACTTCTGTTATAATCTATTGTGCACAAACATTGAAACAGCTAAGCCAAGGAAGGTGGCTTCACATGTAAAACTGGACTGGATATGTAATCCTAAGAATATCCTGCTGTCACTATGGATATATATATATATATATATATATATATATATATATATATATATATATATATTTTATATATATTTTTATATTTTGATATTTATACTGTTTTGTGCTGAACCTTTTATGTGTAGTGTTTCAAACTTTTGTTCCAGCAGACTGTTTCAGACTTGGGAGTGGTTTTCACTAATCCAGGAAGTGATGTCATGTACAATTTCCTATTTAAAACAGTTTACTTCCTTAATTTCCTTGTATCTGATGAAGTTCCTGCTTTTATTTTTGGAATGAAAGCGCTTATACCTTCTTGTTTGTCTGAATAAAGAAAGCATCCTTGTACTTTATTGTACTGAACTGGGCATGTTGGCTTGATTTAAAGCACACATTGGAATATTTCAGGAATGTATTAATGTTATGGGCTACCTTTAATTAGGTTGTTGGTCTATGGCAGTGAAAGGAATAAATTCTGACCCTTCAAAGGGCTCAAGCCTTGGTAAACCCCAGAATAATTGGTACTCTGAAATGCTCAAACTGTGTAGGAATGATATCATTCTGGCAGGAACAGCAGAGTTTGAAATGTAATTGTATTTAAACTGTTTCTGCAGGCAAAAAAATGGGTCAGATCACATACAACAGATAGATGTAGCAGACAGCCTGCTTTCAGAAGTTAGCACACAATAAATTGCTATTAGGTGGGATAGGGAGCAGTGCGTTCTGATAACAGAAGGCATACATACACTGTGTTAATGTTTATTTGGTTGGTATTCTCCTTTCAAATACCTAACATCACAGAACATTTTACTGCAGCAGTGCAGATTTGCAGGGTTTTGCCTTTCTCTGCACTATGGTGTACCAAGCCCCTGACATGAGGGGTGAAGGAGGGCTTGCCCCCTAAAAAAATTATGTTTTCTTTTATGGTTTAAAGCACACATTGGAATATTTCAGGGCTCGCTGGCTCTCATTGTCTGCATACTGCTTGTGCGACGCTTTTCTTGGTGGTTTGTGCATTTTTTTGTCTTTTATTAATACATTCCTATAAAATGGCAAGTTTGTTCTATATAAGATAGTTACATGGCTGCATTGCATTTTCGCCCTAGAAAACTTTCCTATGTTGCCGTTCAGGTTACTTTTTCACTTCTCATCTGAACTGCAGCTTTTGAGTCTGAAACATTCCTTAACTTTCTCCTTTACCTTAGTTGTCTTCTTAGGCTATTCCTAATATATAAAAATAACTGCCTTACCTAGCAGACTTCTATTTAACTGCTCATGTAACCAACAAAACAAAAAAATCAAGTCTGTGTTTTATAATAGCTTTTTAAATGTTATCTACATGCGAGTCAGTATAAGTACATATTAGGGGCACCAACTCTGTCATTCCTAAAGCACCTCTTATTAACAGTTTCTCATTACCATATATAAATGTCTGATATCACCATCTCTTCACAGTAATCATCTAGTGCATCCCCTTTTCTATAACTTAAGAAGCAACATAATCTGTGCCTTTCTACTTAAAGATTTAGTTTATGACTTATAAATAAATATATATATATACTTGTTTCTCGCCTTTCTGAACTAGTATAGTCCAGTTTTCATGTTATTGCTGGATCCAGGGCTGTGTTACAAGTTTCTGTGTTGCCATACCTTACTTGGACAGAAGGAAGTTTCTCTGTTCACATGTGAGAGAGGGGAGCTTTGAGCAGGCTATCTGTCCCTGGAGGAGTGGTTTCAGCCCAGAAGTTAGTAGTTTATTGGCCTTTTTGGGCTAATTTTGATTGTATCTGCTCTATTTCCTGAAAAAAAAATTATATACTTGTTTCCCGCCTTTCTGAACTAGTATAGTCCAGTTTTCAGGTTATTGCTGAATCCAGGGCTGTGTTACAAGTTACTGTGTTACCATTACCTTACTTGGATAGAAGGAAGTTTCTCTGTTCACCTGTGAGAGAGGGCAGCTTTGAGCAGCCTATCTGTCCCTGGAGGAGTGGTTTCAGCCCAGAAGTTAGTAGTTTATTGGCCATTTTGGGCTAATTTCTATCTCTTTTACTTCCCTGCTATAAAAACCTCATTTGCACAGTTTTTACACTTGTATTCCACTCAACAAGTGCCTTCCAGGTGTTCTGCAGAGTCTACAGCAGCAGAGAGACAAAAGAGTGACTTTGGAGTGATTAAGTATTACTTTTCTGCTTTTCTTGCTGTCTTAACTAATTCCGCCTAAAACGCCAGTTTTTTTTAGCGAATCTGTGATTTAAAAAGTTTGTTATTGTATACAACTCCGCACAGCTCCTCGTGGTGTCCTGCAGAGTGATACAGGCAACAGAAAGACCCAAGAGAGACTTTTCCAGATTTAAGTATTTTTTTCTCTGTTTTTTTGCTCCGACTGCCTGTTCCTGCCTAAAAAGCGGATTTCTAACTGATCTGTGCTTTAAAAAGCTTAAATTGCATTTGCCTTCTGCTTTATACAGTTTGTGCACTTGTTTTATATCAATTTAAGTTGTTTTTGTATTGTATAACTGTTGTAGACTACACACTAAAGTGCGCTAGCCTGTTTATAGCATTTACAGTGTTTTCTGTGTGTTTTTCTGCTGTTTCCTGAAAAAAACAAAAAACAAAAATCAAAAAAAAAAAAAAAAAAATTCTCTTTTCCCGCCTAGATTAGTCCAGATTTCAGGTTTTGCTGAATTCCGGACTGTGGTATAGTTTCCTGTGTTGCCCATATCCTTACTTGGATAGGAGGAAACTTCTCTGTTCACCAGTGAGAGTGGGGAGCTTTGAACAGCCTATCTGTCCCTGGAGGAGTGGTCTCAGCCCTGAAACTAGTAGCTTATTGGTCGTTTTGGGTCAATTATTATCTCTTTCAGTTTCCCTGCTTTAAAACCCGTATTTGAACGGTTTTGTGCCAGTATACAACTCTGCACAGCTCCTCGTGGTGTCCTGCAGAGTGATACAGGCAACAGAGAGATCCAAGAGAGACTTTTCCAGATTTAAGTATTTTTTTCTCTCTTTTTTTTGCTCTGACTGCCTTTTCCCGCCTAAAAAGTGAATTTCTAACTGATCTGTGCTTTAAAAAGTTTAAATTGCATTTGCCTTCTGCTTTTTACAGTTTTTGCACTTGTTTTATATCAGTTTAAGTTGTTTTGTATTGTATAACTGTTGTAGGCTACACACTAAAGTGCGCTAGCCTGTTTATAACATTTACAATGTTTTCTGTGTGTTTTTCTGCTGTTTCCTGAAAAAAACAAAAAAAAAAAATTTTCTCTTTTCCCGTCTTTGCTGAAATAGACTAGTCCAGATTTCAGGTTTTGCTGAATTCCGGACTGTGGTATAGTTTCCTGTGTTGCCCATATCCTTACTTGGATAGGAGGAAGCTTCTCTGTTCACCAGTGAGAGTGGGGAGCTCTGAGCAGCCTATCTGTCCTTGGAGGAGTGATCTCAGTCCTGAAACTAGTAGCTTATTGGCCGTTTTGGGTCAATTCCTATCTCTCTGTTTCCCTGCTTTAAAACCCGCATTTGCGCAGTTTTGCACAATTTTGCGCATACAGCAGCATCGGACAGAGCCGCTTAAACGGGTTTAAACTATTCCCGGCTCCACAAAGTCTGCTCTTCACTTTTTCCCTTAGAACTGTTCTAAATCTCAAAGTAAGCACTCTATTTTCAATCTAAAGCCCTGCAGTTGCTTGTATAAGTAATCTTATAAGTAAGCACTAATAAACTAAAGCACTACACCCTCTTATACTCCCTTTAAGTACTTGGCTCCTTATTGGTCCTTTTTGATCAGTCAAAAAGTAGTTCCTTATACTATTCTGGTATGTCCAAAAGTCAGTTTTGGGTTTACTCTCTGGTCCAGCTGGTGAATCTGGGAATCTTGAGGCAATATTACAACTGCCTTATGTACACAGACTACCCTCTCCTCCTCCCAACAAGCTCAAATATATGTGAGAGATGCAACTATATAGCCAAACTGGAGGCTGAGCTCTCTCAAACCAGTACTGGCGCAGTCAGTCAGGAAGAGAAGGTAACCACACACACCACAAATCCAGTCTCACATAGACCTATCGCAACAGCAAACCAAACACATAAACACACAAAAACATACTCGGAAGCTCTAAATAAAAATCTGCCCAAGCAGCAGAGACCTCCAAAGCAGACATCTAAGCAACTGCTACCACACAACAATACCCATGTATCACATAGTTCACAAAGTCAGTGTGCCACACAGTCACAGCCCTTAAGGCTAAACAACACACCTAATACACTTGTAATAGGTGACTCTATTGTCAGACACACTGATGTCCCACTCACCAGGCTGAGCAAAGAGAAGGTCACTGTAAGCTGCCTGTCGGGTGCCAGGATCTGCCACATAACACAAGCACTCAGGTCACTCCAAAGCAAGTACAAATATGACTCTGTCATTGTCCATGCTGGTGTGAATGACCTGAGACGTACCTCCCTGGACTACATAAAAAGAGACATAGAGGAGCTCTCTGATCATGTAGCCCAGGCCGGTATGACCCTGACCTTGAGTAGCATCTTACCCTCACCAAGAATGTTGCCACAGTATAAAGACAAAATTATCAATTTTAACAATTGGCTAAAGTATTGGTGTCATTCAAAGGGGATCCAGTGTCTGTCAGCCTGGGATGACATGCTCGACAAGCCACGTTGCTTCGCTAGGGACGGCTTGCACCTGTCACCCCTGGGCTTTCGAATATTGGCTAAGGCTCTTGCCACCCCCATAGTGCCTTTTTAGGCAAGACTCAAAAGACAAACCCACCTCCATAGACAACACAAGGAAAAAGAAACGAAGGGTAATGCTTCTCAATGCCAGAAGTCTAAACCTCAAGATGCACGCACTCGAGGCTCTCTTCAGTATGGAGAATATCGATATCTGTGCAGTAACAGAAACCTGGTTCAAGGCTCCTGAGAGCACACCAGCACTACTAGGTTATACCTCATACCATGCTTTTTGGCCCCAAAACTCAGACCGAACCACAAAAGGAGGGGGAGTATCCATATTCATCAAAGATACCCACACCTCCAGGTTAGTGGCACTGCACGAAGCATCGGAGACCATCCATGTGCAACTAACAGTGGGCAAAACTGCCTTTCAGTTTGTAGCCTGCTACAGACCACCCTCCCAAACTCAGGAACCCCACTCAGCTTTCCTGAGAACACTGGAGAATATGAAGGTCTCTCCAAACACCATCATATTGGGTGACTTCAACTACCCAAACATAAACTGGGAGCACTACTCAAGCCCTAACACCCTCGCCCAACGGTTCCTAGAATTTATAAACTCAAATGCTATGGAACAACTGGTCACCACTCCCACAAGAGGGGAAAACATATTAGACCTGATCATCACCAACATGGGGACTCTATGTTCCATACCAGGGTATACCCTTCATTGGTAAGATCTGACCATAAATTAATCTCACTGGACATCCATATCCCGTCCCCACCCCCAGCCAAGGAAACCACGGTGAAGAACTTCTCAAAAGCAAACTTCACACTTCTCAAATCTGAGGTGGAATCCTTCAAAGCCCCTGGTCCAGTGGAAAATACGGCCCAAACCGCAGAATCCTTTACAAACACATTCTATGGACACCTACAGGAATGCATGGATCGTGCTATCCCAAATAAAACCAAGACTCACTCCTCCAAAGGCAGGAGACCTGTCTGGTGGACCCCAGCCATAAATAAGCTATATAACAGAAGGAGGAAGCTACTACATGACAGAGCAAAATCCCAAAAAGGGAAGGCATCTCTGATCAGTACTAGCAAGAAACTAGATCCCTCATAAAATTATCTAAGGCCAGCTTCTAAAGAAAAATTGCACAAGACGCTAAAGATAATCACAAGGCCTTCTTTAGTTATGTCAGGAACCTGGGTGGCAACTCCCAGATATGCTCTGAGTTAGTGCAAAATGACAAAAAATATACTGAACCCACAGACATTGCCAACATCCTGGCAGACAGGTTCAGTGCAAACTCCCCCCCTTCCTCCCCCAAAAGAGCAAATTTCTATCCCAACAGAGTGTAGCCGACCTGACATCACAGATGCACAGGTGAGAGCTGCCCTCTCCAAAGCAAAAAACACAGCATCAATGGGACCGGATGGTGTCCCGGGTTGCACCTTACATGAGCTCCAAGAAGAACTGAACCCTCACATAAAGTCACTGTTCAATCTCAGCCTTACTACAGGATATGTACCCAAGGAATGGTGCACAGCAATAATGGTCCCACTCCACAAAGGTGGTGCCACAACGAACCCCGGAAACTATCGCCCTATAAGCCTGACTAGCCTGGTCTGCAAAGCTATGGAGCGTATCATCATGGAACTCATAAACAAAGACATTGGGAACCTCCAAACACTGGATCCTACCCAATTCGGCTTTGTTAAGGGCAGATCTTGCCACTTGAACCTGGTCGACTTCTTTGAAACAGTCACCAAGGCCATAGATGAAGGGAAGGTAGTCCACACAGCCTACTTGGACCTCGCAAAAGCCTTCAACACAATACCCCACTCGGGCATCATAAATAAGCTCACCAGCTTAAATATCAACCCCTATGTCACAAGATGGGTTGCAAACTGGCTCAGGGATAGAACACACATGGTCAGAATTGCAGGTGCCATGTCAGACTCTAAACCATTTACAAGTGGCGTCCCACAAGGCTCAGTCCTGGGACCTCTCTTGTTTGGTATATATTTCTCTGAGGTACAGGCTAACATGGGAGGACTATGGCTGACCAAGTTCGCAAATGACTGCAGACTGGGTACCATAATCGACTCGCCGACTGACACAAGCATCCTCCAAAAGGTTCTCACAGAGACGGATAACTGGTGCCAGAGCCATGGCCTAAAGCTAAATGCCAAAAAGTGCATAGTCATCCCCTTTGGGAAAAACAAAGTGCCCACAAATTACCACATAGGTGGTAATCCATTAAGTACGGAAGAAGTAATTAGGGATTTGGGGACCCAAGTAGATAGCAATCTCTCCTTTGACAATCATGTTGCCAAAGTGGTTAGAAAGACCTTCTATATAGCCCACCTTATCACGAAAGGGTTCACATCTAGATCAAGAGAGGTCATTGTGCCCCTCTACTCATCGCTCATCAGGCCCATAATTGAACACAATGCCCCATTTGGGATGTACCTTACCCGACACCTGTAGCAACTGGAAAGACCCCAAAAGTACCTCACCAAGAGGATCAAGGGACTCAAACAGATGCCCTATGCAGTTAGGCTAAAGAAACTCCAGCTCTACTCAGTTGCTTACCGCCTACTCAGAAGTGATCTGTGCCTGACGTATAAAGCCATGTCCAAACCAGAATTAATGGACATGCTCCACCTCAGGAAATCCAAATCCCTTAGAGCTACACGCTCCAGGGACTTAAACCTCAGCACAGAAATAAATAGGACATGCTGGAGGGACAGATTCATATCCCAGAGGCTCCTCTCACTCTGGAACAATATCTCAATCCATGTTAGGCAGAGCCCTTCAATGACCCTCTTCAAGAGAAATCTTGACGAGTGGATGGGAGATCGTAGGTTTACCCCTGGAATCTCTTCTGTGTCCCTACTAGACAGAGGCACAGTAAACTAACCTTAAAAGGACTATCTTCTGTGACCTACTATACAGAGGCACAATCAACTAATCTAAAAGGGTGGCGAAAGCCAAACACACTCTGGCTAGGCTTATAAATGCCCTAGGGTAGATAGCCTAGTATCAACCTATGAACCTATGAACTCATGACATGCCATTTTAGGACAAATATTATATTGTCATTAGGAGCCCATTGCCTTTTTGAATAATCAACAGCACACCATCACCCATCATGACCTATTCCAGGGATGGAGGCTAAAAAATCACCCAGGGCACCAGGCTCTTCTAACAGCAGCAGTAACTTCTGACTTCCATATTTTTTAAAAGGGCAAAATACATACACTAGCCCTAAAGCAAAGCACATTCTCTATAATCTTACCTGCATACACATCCATCTGTTTGTACACCCAGATAAACCTCTGGTTGCCAGTACCCTGCAATGTCTAGGGAAAGCTCCCACAATCTCAGGTTTACTACCCTGAGAACCAGACCATTTACAGCAGCTCACAAACTTCATAAATCTTGCTACTAAAGAACTTATTCTATATATAGCTCTCATACTTTTAATAATGGAGGACATTGAATAACCCATCCACTTATACTTATGAGTCACAGCTGAGATATAGTAACCCCTCATAACTGCCTCCACGCATGAGGCTTACTAGGCAAATTGGTGGGACAGAGAGAGATTGCAAAGCTCTTCTTCTATATCAAACATTTATGCACGCACACACACCTCTGGACAACTTAGAAGTCAATAGTGTTAACTACTGCGTGTCTTTGGAAATGGGGAGGAAACTTGGGCACCCACAGAAAACTCATGCAAATGTAAGTAGGGCATGCAGATTCTACACAGAAGGCACCCCATGTGGGAATTGACCTGGAGAACTTCTTGCTGTTAGGTGACAATGCTGCCCAATTCACCACTGTGTCTCTCACCTTGAGTAATATCATGATCAAATGCTAAATTGCTCTAAGCCAAAATGTGTGACAATAACGTAATGCTAACACTGAGAATAAAGGCATACAATTAGATCACTAAATCAAGGAACAACACAGTGACATTTTTAGGCATATTTGAGCAATGGCTAAAACCCAAATGGTAAATTGCTTCACAAACTATTGAGTTACCAGGCTCCTTACAATTTAAGACCAGGTTCTTGACTTCACAATCATAAGATGCTGCTACTTATCAGATCCATTGCAGCCACTGTAGTTTTCTTCTTCTCAACCACCACTGAGCTACTGTCCAACTGGCATTTTTGCTCAAGAATAATTGATGGGCATCTTAAGCAATCACCGTGATGTACCCCTCCCCATAACCACAGAAGTCAGAAACTAAAGAATTGGAACATTCTTCTAATAACAATTTGGAGCATCCCTACTTATCAGCAGTATAAATCCTACCTTGCTAATAACAGCACAGTAAATACAGTATGTGAACTGTAAAAGATTAGTTAAAGAACTGCTGCAGTCTAATTATAGGATACACACATTTTGAAGACAGGTTGAGAACTACACTGCTCTTAAGAAAAATTAATAACTACAGTTGTCTAATATACTTGACCATTTATGCTCCTTCGCCTTTCATGAGCCAAGTATATGATGTAATTAACAAACATGGATTTAAGTAAATACCTTTTGGTAAATTGTTTACTACTGATAACTTTTTAATATTGTAAATTTAAAACAAAATAAAGATTGAATGGCACAGCCTGCCTATCATAAACAAATAAATGCATAAATAAATACATTAGGCTGCAACAGTTCTCAGTGATTACTGACCTTTGACAGATGCAGAGTTTTGTAATGTCACAGTTCATACCTCTGGTGATCCAATCATCTTAATCAGACTTGCACATAATGGCAGAGTAAACTGAAGAATTCAAAGAGCAGCAACTTTAATAACTCACAAAATGGCAGTCAAGCAGAAAGGCAGTTAAAGCTTTATCTCCATTTCTTCAACTGTACAACTAAAACACAGGATTCAGTGCATTATGGGATTGGGAAGTCCTTAAAGAAACAGAGCTATATTACATTACCACAGACAAAATAGACTTTTTATTATCATCCCCACCCAGTTGAGAGAGAGAACTCTTTTTAAACAATGTGGCACAGAGTGTCTAATGTTTGGCTCACATATTTAACTGTCTTGAATGCAATGCAATTACTGGGTAAACAGATTTTAAACCCTTCTGCATACCTTCGGCAGGCAGCATTGGGGGTATTAAAGCAATTTTCAACAGTAATGTGTAATTACATTCACATGCAAGAAAAATATATATGTCATTTACCTGCACATTGGATATGATTGCACCATAGCTCTAAGCCTTCCCATCTTCAAAATCATAGCACTTAAATTTTAACCAATAGTAAACTTGGACTCGCAGGGAGGGAGACTGGCAGGCAAGTTTTACTTGCAAGGTGCCTGTAATCACACACTACACACACACACACACACACACACACACACACACACACACACACACACACACACACACACACACACAATGGAGTATAGCCTAAAGTAATAGGTTCATAGGTAGGTACTAGGCTATCAGCCCAAGGGCCTACGTAAGCCTAGCCAGCAAGGTTCCATGGCTTACGCCACCCAAGAAAGTTATTTTCCTGTACCAAGGTCGAGCAGAGACATAGACATGATCCCCGGGGTGTATTTCCTATTTCCCATCCACTCATCAAGATTTTTCTTGAAGAGTGCTAATGAAGAACTTTGCTTGACATAGATGGGTAGCTTGTTCCAGAGTATAGGAAGTCTCTGGGACAGGAATCTATCCCTCCAGTGTGTCCTATTTATTGTGGTGACAAGGTTTGGGTCCCTAGAGTATGTAGCTCCGATGGATTGGGATTTCTTTAGGTGTAGCATGTCCAACAGCTCCGGGTTTGACAAGGTTTATATGTTAAGCAGAGATCACCTTGGAGTAGGCGATATGCTGTGGAGTAAAGCTGGAGTTTTTTGAGGTGGTCAGTGTAGGGCATTTGTTTGAGGCCAGTAATCCTCTTTCTGAGGTACTTCTGTGGCCTTTCCAGCTGCTACAGATGTCTTGTGAAGTACATTCCAAAAGGGGTGTTGTACTCTATAATGGGTCTAATGAATGACGAGTAGAGGGGAACAATAACGGAGTAGTTCTCCTTACTGTGGGTGCACTAGCAGCAATGATGTGATCAGGAAAACTTTCCACGCACTTTTGTGTTTAAATTCACATTAGCATTGGGTCCTTCAGGTCTTGCAGCTGTAAAAGTGTGGGGGGGGGGTGCTCCCTCCTCCTTGCTCTATGATTCTACGTATACAAATAAAAATCCTTACTCATCATTGTTGCAAGTAGGACTAATTTTGAATGAGCACTTCCTGTTTCTGTTCTAGGCATTGAGGCAGCCCAGAGAAACAGGGAGTTATTTGGAGAGAGGAGGAGATAATGGAGTGGTGACAGAATTGAGAAGAAAGCCAGTATCAAGACCAGAGAATACATTCAGGATTCTGAGGAAATGTTCAAATATATCTGATTAATGGAGATGAGACAGCAAATAATGGATGTATAATTACACCCCTCCAGCCAGAAGGGTTGCAGGATGACTTCTTTAAAGAAACAGTGATGCAGAGTGAGTTAGAAAATGAAGAAGCTATTTCCTGGGGGACATTATGGAGAAAATACAAAAGGAAGATGCAGAGACAATCCTGAAGAATAGCAATGAGATAGAAAAGATAACATATGCACAGAAAGGTGAAGGGGAGTAGTAGAAAAGAAATGCAGAAGGAAATGAAAAATGGAAGTACTTGGAAAGGACTCAAAGTAAAGATGAGAAATAAATGGACAGTATGAAGTGTGGGACAATTTAATAGCTCCTTTGGGTGTCAAACCACATGATGTAAGTACATTTATTCTTATTAACAAAGAGACATTTTGTGGCATTATATTTGAGACTGTTTTTTTCAACGGAAAATTTTCTTGAAGAATATGAAAAAAGGAAAGACTGTCACTTATAGAATCTTTATGTGATAAAAGCATTTAACAGGGAAACCAAAAAGGAAATTCATGTACAGTTTTGAACAGAGATGGAAAGAGAGGCTTTGAAAGGACATTTGAAACCTTTAAGCAAGGAAGTACTGGACATGGCAAAAGTTTATGATTAAAGGGGTTTATGGATTGGCAGATGGGATTGTAATATTGTGTTAAAATTAGAAAGAGAAAAAATGATACATGTACCAAGCATGATAAACATAGAGAGGAACATACCTCTCAACTGTACAGATTTTCACAGAATGTCCAGATTTTTCCTTCATATTTTTGGTCTGTCTCTCTTACATTTTTCTCTGGCAAATTGTTGTTAAGTCATTGAGGGATGAAGTCAGAAATTAATGACAGACATTTGAGCTTCAGACTTCATACCCTTCTGAAAATTCATGCTAATGTAAAACCTGTTTTTCTATCAATTTACTAAGTGTGTAAGAATGATATTTAAAAGTGTCCCTATGTTTGGTCCTTTGTCCCCACATAATTTATGCCTTTGTCCAGAGTTTTTGTTCTAACAGGTTGAGAGGTATGGAGGGGAATAGGGGTGTTGTAAAATATGGGGGATTCCAAAACATGTTTCTTTGTGGAAAAAATGACATTTTATAAGTAACTGTGATTTAAGAAATGTTATATTTGTGAAGAAATAGCACGATGCAAAAATGTGAATTAAAATGCTATGAAAGTAACAACATTGGACATTTATGGATGGATTGTAAAAATGAAAATAAGGGCAAGGAAAAAGAAAATCAACAAAGAGAAGAAATTTTAGAAGTAGTAGGAATAGAAGAAAATTTGGATAAGAAAAAATAATAAAGATGACATCATATATGGCTGTGAAATAAGTGATGAAAAAGACATCATTTGGGAGATATTTACAGAAATTATATTTAAAGAAAAAACTATTCTATTGCTAAAGGGTAAAAGACAGAAAAAGTAAATTTAAAAGAATAAGTACAAAAGAAAAAAAAGAAAGGAAATTGATGAAAAAGAATGTAAAAAGCTAATGGTGGGTGTGGGTATAATGGTTAAGGTGTTTGACTCACAGACGCAAGGTACAGTACTTGAGAGGGAAATTGGATAGGCTTAGAATGGCCACATAGGCAGCTGATATTGTAATTAGCTATGAACTTATGAAACCATGAATAGAAAGAAAAGCAAAAATGAAAAATTTAGACTGCTTTCTGTAAATGTGAATAGTGTTAAGAATATATTAAGAAGAACAGGGATTTTGGAGGGGTGTAATACATGTGATGTAGATGTAATTATAAGGAGACAGATTACAAATGGAGAAACTATGGGGAGGAAAGATAATCTGGGATTTGGGAAATGAGAGATGTTCTGGAATAGCCATATTCTGTAGAAACACAATAAGGATATTAGATGTAACTTTAGAAAAATGGGAAGATTAATCATTGTAGTTTTAAAATGGAAAGAACAAGTATATAGAATTATAACATATACGTTTATACTAATTGGAAAGAAAGGGAACGCTTATTTCATTAGATTTAAGACTATGTAGTTATAAATATAAATATTATAATAATAGGAAACTTTCATTGTGATTTAAGAGGCAAGTGTAAAAAGAAAAGACATGATATAAGAAAAATGTTAGTAGTTATAAGATGTAGTAAGTTAAAATTTTGGGACAAAATTTCATGGACTTACAAAAGGGGTATGTATAGAACTGAAATATATTATTTTATAGTATCAGTTGGTTTAGTTACAGGAGAAGGAGAAGAGATGAAACAGGATTTTATGATCCTCTTGCAATATGGATAGAGATAAAGGAAAACAAGGAATATATAAAAAATAGGCAAAGGAATAAGAAGGATAAATGAGAAAGCATGGAATGAAGAAGGAAAGGAAAAGATATTAGTAATACACTTATGGAAAGATCCTATTACTATGATAACATTTTATAAAATTTGGTCTGAGTGGTGGATGATAGTTAAAGAAAAATATATTTTTTTTACACGGGCAATAATGATGTGAGGAAAGTAGAGAAGGAAAAATATAAAAGTACATATAATGATATATTTGTACTTTGACAAAGAAAAAGAATTATATGAAAGAAATCAAGAAAAAAATACAAGAATTGTTATACAAGACAAGATATTTTCTACAAGGGAAAAGAGAAGTATCAAATTACTTATGCATCGTAGGAAGGAAAGATGGTAATATAATGAGAAAAATAAAAAATGTAAAAGGAAAAATAGAAATATTGTGACAATATGTTCAAGAAATGTTTAAAGAAAAAAGAAGGTTCTTAAAAACAAGGAAAGTGAAAAATTTAACAGAAAAAAGAATAAGAAGTTGGAAATGGAGATTTCTTTATATGAGCTGGATAAAGTATTAGGACAAGTAAATATACATTTGGCTACAGGACCAGATGGACTAAGGTATAACATGTATAAAACAATTAAGGGATTGGCAAAAATATTTTTTTAAGATTTTGAATGAATGATTAAATGAAGGTTTTATGTATAAAGAATTATGTAGTGGAACACTCAAATCCATATGGAAGAAGGAAGATAGAAGACAATTAAAAACTGGAAACTGATAGTATTGAATAATAATGATTATAAGATCTTTATGAAAATAATACAAAAGCTACTTGAAACTAAAATGGAAAATATGGAAGAAGGTATATATAGTATAAAGGGGAAGGGCTGACAAGAATTATTAATGATAGTTAGAGAAATTGTGAATGATATAAATAGAAAATAAACAAAAATCAGGATAAGAGACCTTAATAAGGCATTTGATACAATTAGACATGAAATCTTATTGGGAATAATGAAAGAATATAATACAAGTGAGAAAGTCAGGAAATTATATATGTGAATGTATAGTAATAATAAGGTAAAAAGACTTGTAAATAGTTGGTTAACCCAAGAGGTGCATATGAAGAATGGTATAAGATGGATAGGCAATGAGTTGTATACTCTTTGCATTAGTTATAAATGTGAAAATATATGAAATAAATGGCAAGATGAAAGAGGCAGGGTATATAACACCTGAAGGGTTAAGAAGTCCAGTTCTGTTTACATATGCAGATGACATTATAAAAATTGCAAAAAAAACAAAATTTGTATAAAATAACTAATAATTTGTACAAATGAGTGCCTAGAGATGATAGGGATAGGTTTAAATAAAAAGAAAAGTAAAGATTTAGGCGATGTAATAAAGATAGGTGGTACATATTTTCCAATGAATGAAATTTCTGTGTTAGGTATAAAACTTGGGAATAAAGATGTAAGTAGAGTTCAATGGGAAAAACTATAGAAGAAATAAACCAAACTTGTCTTTTCTGGAGAACATATAAACTACCATTTGGACAAAAGGCTTATTTGACAAATTCAGTACTGCTGGGAAAAATAACATACTTAGCAAGTGCATTTATGTTGCCAACAGTATTTGAAAATTAATTATTGCAGATATATTTTTAGACTTATATGGGGTTCTAGATTAAGCCCACTAAAAAGAGGAGTTGTATATGTAAATAAAGAGGAAGGAGGATTAGGGCTAATTGACCCAGTAGTATATGCTTTACAAAGTGTTAAAGTGTATAAATGAAAAAGATGAGAGGTTGTTATTAATACAGTATAAATATAAGTATGACAAATTTTGGGGTGTGGTAAAAAAAAGTAAAAGAGAAAAATAGTGCATAAATGAAGAAATAAAATGTTACTATGAAAAATATTTTTGTGGAAAATAAAAACTGACGATATAGAAGAAGAAAGAAAAGTATGGTATAAGAATGTAATGATAAAACAATATGTAAAACTGTGGGAAAATCTAACATATGAAAAAATAAAGCTATGAAAATTAGAGGCAAATGGTGTAATCAGAAAGTAGAATGTTAAGATTTTTTTCTGGAGACTATTAATAGATAAATCGCCAGTAAAAGGAAATATGCAATATAAAAAGAAAAGTGATAGACTACTTCTACAATGTCAAGAAGAAGAAACTACTGAACATGATTTTTGAAATGTAAAAGAGTTAAAATGTTTTGGGGAAAACTATGTGAAGATTTTTTTCAAAGATGTTCAAGAAGTGGATATACTACATATGGATATGATTAAATATGGATATTATAAGAAAAAAAGTAAAATATGTTAAAATAATAGATAAAAAGTTATTTTATATCATATGGGCTATATGGAATGAAAGAATAGATGCAATTATGTTTAATGGTAAATGGATTTTAGCAACAATACTAAGTAAAATCAGATGGTGGATATGGAAAAAGCAGTGGGGGTTCTGTCTAACAGGAATGAAAATTTAGTATGACTGTAAGGAAAATTAAGAATATGGGTAAATATATTTGTATATCTTTGTACATTTATAAATATTTGTAAATATGTCATAAATAAGGGTTCTTTTTTGGATATAAATTAAAAAAACATATTCTATTGATAGGTGCCATGGAATCTTTTACAGCCATCTGAACTATCACCACCTGAAGCAGATGGGATCTTAGTTTAATGTTTCATCCTAAGGATGACACACTCAGGAGTGCAGCACACCTCCTTATGTGGCACTGCAGTGTCAGCAGTCTATCTAGCTAGTGTGGGAAAAGAACTCATGGACTTCTGCATCAAATGTGAGTGTGCTACCTGTTCTGCCACTGACACTGCAGCAATGTAACAAGGTCAGAATGGCCAGACATAAGCAGGTTAAAATTATATGATGTTATGATTAAGGCCTGCTAGGATGGATGATTTTCATAGGTTCATAGGTAAGTACTAGGCAATCAGTCTGCAGACCACTGTAAGCCTAGTAAACAATTTTATTCCATAAGTTCTCTCCAGTTTCAAGGAGAAGGGCAAACATGTATTGATCACATTGTAGAATTAAGATAAGTTTTCCTGTTTTACAGAGATTGATATCTAGATTAATGTCCTTGTTTAAGCTATAGATAATGTTTTTAACCAAATAGATTTTAAAAAGATAGAATGATGAAAGTCATGGAAACAGTAGTTCTTTTTTTTGCATTTGCAAAGTCATTAGCCATTTTTTATAAAGACCTTCAGTGGGAGACAAGAAGCATATGGATGCAAACAATTAATCATAAGAAGTCTGAACAGTGAATGAAATTTAAAAATATTCTTTCATTCATTTGCAATGTCATCAGCTGCTTTTTTTAATTACCAACTACTTTTACTTTCAGATGAGCATTCTGTAGGTACAAGCAGTTACTCATGAACCTGAATGCTGTCTGCTGAGTTGAAATATACAAGGCACAATATATAATTAAAGGTTTGTTGGCAAGCAGTTCACTGAAAAATAAATGAAGTTCAGCAGTGTGTGAAGTGATTAAGTTATGCAAATATTTGCCTCACCAGCAGCCTTAGTGCATATAATGCGTATAAGGCTTTTAATATAGCAGTGCATAATTTAGTTTATTTGCACTTGTTCTTAGGGCTAAAAGTTAATATTTGCTGAAAGCATACAAACTGTTTTTCACATCTGGGAGCAGAATAGAGATAAGAAAAGAACAGATAGATATCAGTATAAGTGGGAACACAGGTTCTAACCTGAGTTTTAACATGGGTAATCTTCATTTTAGACTAGGTGATACCTGAGGGTGCAGCTGTTTATTTTGGGCAACTGCTATTTTCTGGAGGAGAAACATTTGTTTTTATTAAAATGTATATAGTTGTGTGTATTTGCTGTAACTTCAATGGGATGGGGATTCTGAAAATCTATTTAGTTTATTGTTTGAGTGTTTTCATTGAAGCAAAAAGTATTGAAAATGTGATATAGATTCAAATGGAGATGAGAAGAAGCCACTAAATAACACATCAGCCTGCCAAACATTAGTGTATGCATGTATGGTAAAAGTTGTAAATATACATTCAGAAGAACTGTCATGTATAATAGGTTGAAGTAATACTTTTCCATCATAATGACTGCTCTGTCCATATTATTTATGGAATCTAGATGGCCTTCTGCTATATATATATATATATATATATATATATATATATATATATATATCCCACTTAGTTGAACAATTAAATGTTGAGACGACGTTGTCAAAAATTTACTTTAATGAACACCCAGATCACCATAATTTAACCCCAGGAAACTAACCACATGACCACCAACACTTTAAAAAGAAACAAGCAAATCATGCCCACCCAAGTGAGGGGGCTTCACCCTCCCAACTAAATATACCAACGCTGAGATTGCACTATAGTGGAGAAAATGGCAAAGTTCACCATGGTGGCCAAGTGGCTAGTTTCCCGGAGTTAAATTATGGTGATCCAGGTATACGTTAAACTAAATTTTTAGCAAAGTTGTCTCATTGTTTTGTAGTTCGATTAGGAAGAGTATGGAATTATATTAAGAAGTACAGGAGTACAGGGCAATGCTGCAGGAGACACATTTGGATATAAATGAACATATGAATTGTACAAAGAAAGGATTTCAGGGTGGACATTCAAGAACATATTAGAGACAAAATAAAATGGGAGTAATGCTACTGATTGTTAGAGAGGCTATAATAGAGATTAAAGAGGAAAAAAGACAGTACTAGCAAATGTGTGATAGTATGGGGTTATTGACAGAGAAAGAGGATTACACTGGCATGTATTTATATTCTGCCAAAAACTGCTTATTGGAGCTTAATAGAAATTTGGGAGAAAGAATAAGATTTCAGCAGGGAATATTATTTATGGCTGAGGACTAAAACCTTATTTGCCATAGTGGGGATGGATCACTGGGACTTAGACGGGAAAATATAGGGTAGATTTCTGAAGAAATATATGAACATGTTTGGTATGGAAAACATGAATTCAGTATTAGGAACTCAAACAGAATTTGCATATTTTTCTGCAAGATACAATAACTGGGCTAGACTTGTTAGACATTATATTTCATGGGGACATGTGTATTTAATTGAAAGCTATGAAACACATCCAGTAAATATTTCAGATCCTCCACCAATAAAAACTAAAGTAAAAATACAGGGTAATGAAGTAAAAATAATACAGTGGCACTTTCATATTTTTCTGTTAAATGGAAAGGAATTTAAGGAATGGGTAGTGGAAATGATTCAGGAGTTATTAGAGAAGAAACACATTTCTTCAAAATGAGATAAAATAGGTTCATAGGTGGGTACTAGGCTATTGGCCCTAGAGCCTATATAAGCCTGGCCAAAAAGGAACCCTTGCTTTCGCCACCCAAGAAAATTGGGCAGAGCCACAGAAGTGATCCCCGGGGTGAATTTCCTATTTCCCATCCAATCATCAAGATTTTTCTTGAAGAGTGCTAATGAGGAGCTTTGTTTGATATAGATTGGTAGTTTATTCCAGAGTATGGGAATCTCTGGGACAGGAATCTATCCATCCGGCATGTTCTGTTTATTGTGGGGACAAGGTTTAGTTCCCTAGAGTGTGTAGCTTGGAGCGATTGGGATTTCTTTAAGTGGAGCATGTCCAACAGCTCTGGGTTTGACATAGCTTTGTATGTTAGGCAGAGATTGCCTCTGAGTAGGCGATATGCAACGGAGTAAAGCTGGAGTTTTTTGAGACTGTCTGCGTAGGGCATCTGTTTGAGGCCGGTAATCCTCTTAGTGAGGTATTTCTGCGGCCTTTCCAGTTGTAGATGTCTTGTGAAGTACATACCAAAAGGGGCGTTGTACTCAATAGTGAAATGAAAATGGAGTTTAAAACATTGTTGAAATAAGAGTGGAAGATATATGGAAACAATAACAGGACTTATTTAGAAGACCTATCAAAGGTTACAATATTGCAAAATAAGGGGAATCTCTCAGAACAAGAAAATGAGCAAAGGTAAAGTTCTAAAGGGAAAATAAGGGAGTATTTGGACAATACTCCTGCATTTAAAAAGGTTGCTGTTAAGCAGCTGTTTTATGAATAGTGTAAATACCTTATTAATGGCATTTTTTTCTTGTAACACACTGTGCATTCCTCATGCATGGAGCTCTTGCTGTTTTGGTACTGATTGCTGACACAAGCATTTTATAATTGTATGTTTATGCAGTACTAATAGAACAGCCTCATAGCAGACAATCAGTGCTTACATTCAGTTATCGATAATTTATCATGTGTGTGTATGTATACAAATCAGTCTCTAGTAAGTCTTAAGCCCATTTTTAATTTAACATAGCTCATTATATTAAGAAAAGTTAAACACAAAAATGAACTCTTTACTACCTAATCTGAGGTCAAGAATTAACTAGTGACTATATTACTTTATTTACACTGTACTGTAAGTCATAACAACTGGACATGTAACTTCTCACCTTGTATTGGAGTCTGCTTTGTTAACTAGATATAGATCTTAGGTACTTTGCTTCATGTCAACATCCCCTTCAAGATCAAATTCAGCTACAGCATCCCATACAATCAATTTTGCTTTACTATGGAGTTTTGTTTCATACCTCTAATAGTTCTCAGTTCTATATTTTTTAGCATCTGTAAACATTTTATTCATATCTTATTAACGGTTTCCATTTTCTAGTTTTCTTTCTTAGTAACTATCAGTTCTAAAGATAGCAACACCTTCACTTCTTTAGTACAGAATGTCACACCCACTGAACTAAAACCTTGCTATACTAAGGTTAAATTCTCTTCCAAGTATAAGACTTAGCACATTATTTAAGTCATCTTTGTACTGAAACAGCTATTTACATTCCCAAAATATATACTCCTGAGAACCTCTTTTTGAACTATCACACCTCCAGCACATGCCTGCGGAAACATTTAGCATAAAAAATACTTGTTAAACATTTCCATGTGAAAAGTCTACATTACCTGCATATCTTGGATTAATGCATCTTTCCCTTTACTGCTCATCTCCATCCACCCTCAACCCTTTTTTCCCATTTTGCACATGGGGTCAGTGTCATTTTCAACAGTAACAATCATCTCAAGCCAGGGTTTACGCTGTTGGGTGGCTAGCCCTGCTGCAGTAGGACATCCATACCACTTACTGATACACTTGCACCTACAGCTAATTTAGAGTGTCCAGTCCATCTACTGCGTGTCTTTGGAATGTGGGAGGAAACCAGAACACCCGGAGGAAACCCATGCGACCACATGGAGGACATGCAGACTTCACGCAGAAGGCACCCCAGCCAATCGGAAATCCTCTTGCTGTGATGAGACAATGCTAATCGCTGCACCACCACAGCTGCAGGCATGTGTTGGAGATGTGATGGTTCAAAAAGAGTTTCTCAGGTGTATACATTTTGGGATTGTAAATAGCTGTTTCAGTTGTTAAGTCTTATAACACAGAGTAAATGATTAAAGACATCACAGATTATTTCTTTACTGCTCATTTGTGATGTCTTTATTTAATCATTTACTCTGTGTTACTTTAACTGTCATAAATTTTTGTCTTCTCAAATCTAATATTGCTTTACATGCCCATGTGTTATTCTTTTCTAGTCTGCCATTTATGTTTCAGTCTCAGTTATAAAATCTTCTCTTTGTGATTTAATACAATTACTTTTTCAACCTCTGCATATCTTCCTTGAACTAAACAGAGCTGCATATGATTTGAGTTCAACAACCCAAAAATTTGTCTAGCTTCATCATCTCATTTTATTATTTGAACTCCTTTAATCATCTGTTCTCATAATCTTGGTTCTTTATTCTTTCTTTATCAAATGCTCAATGGATTCTCTTGTGTCTGTTTTGTTACTACATATTATGTATGTATGTATATATATATATATGTATGTATATATATGTATGTATATATATATATATATATCTATATATATATATATCTATATATATATATATATATATATATATATATATATATATATGTATATATATATATCATCTATACTTATCTGTATCTATATATAGATACATAGATATACTATAACTATTGCCATTATTCTATTTTTTCAGGGCCTAACTTCCTTTAACGTAAAGACTTGCTTAATAATTTTTATATACATATACAGGACTGCTCATATTATTTATTTATATATTTAACATTTGTTTACCAAGAAAGTCCAACTTGGAACAAAGCAAATTTTCAGTGGATGCTCGGGGAGAAATGCTGCAGATGCATATCTTTAAAACATGGGAGGAAACCGGAGCACCCAGAGGAAACCCACACGAATGCAGGGAGGGCATGCAGACTCCACACAGAAGGCACTCCAGCTGAGAATCGAACCAGAGAACTTATTGCTGTGAGGTGAAAATGCTACCACTGCACCATCATTGTTTATTATTCTTTAAATTCATTTCATACATCTGCACAAACATCCATGTGTGTCCTATTGTTATCCTGTTGGGCACTATGCCCATCATGTGCTTCTGTTTGGGCATATAGTCTGTATCCTGAATCAAACATATTAATCTAAGCTCTATGGCCTTATACTATGCCTGAAAATCTGAAAGCCCCAAAGTACTCTGTTCCTTTGTCAATATTAGCTGCCCCCCATTTCACCCTTTCCCTTTTGTTATCCTAAATAAATGCCTTAATTTCTAATTTCATATGATTCCATATCTGGACTATCTGTTGATGCTTATAAACCTGACCTACATAAGGAACCAGTGGGACCCTCCAAAAAAATGTCATCACTTGTATCCTATTATCAGTGTCCATAAATAAAAGTTTTCCAAAGTCTTATCTTTCTTATTCACTTTTGAGTAGTTTTTCCCCAATATTTCTTTAGCTGCTTGCTCAACATCCCATTTCAACCAAATCCCCAAGTACCTCATCATCCTGTCACGAGCCTGACAAAAAAGGGAAAACCTGTACTAATTCCTATGTTGAGGTATATAGTTCTTTCCTATAGGCTTTGCTTCTGCTTCTGCTTCATTTAGTTTATTCCATGCTATACTGTTAAAATGAATTGATTATACTGTGAATATCATGGTCTGGATTGATAACATACAATATTAAGCTGTCTGTAAAAAGGGTTATTTTCTCTTTAGTATTTCACCTTGTTTATCCAATTATGTTCGATTGTCATATGTCTCTGGCTAATATTTCTAAATATAAAGCAAAGAGTAATAGTGAAATTGGATAACCCTGTCTAGCTTCTCTTGTAAGGCCAGACAGCTCACAATCATACTTCACCCTACCTTGAGCTCTTCTGTGGATGTTAAATATTAATGTTATCCATGTTTGTGAAAACCCGGATTTTTCAAGGGATCTCTTAATAAATTCACAACTCACTTGGCCAAATGCATTTTCAGAATCCAAACCTGTTATTATTATCAAATGCATCTTTTTGAATCAAAATGGTTCTGTTAATATTGTCAAATGTTTGTCAATAAATACAGATCAATCCAAGCCTCATATTCTCAGCAATATCTTTACCATTCTTCTTGTAATGAACACTTTGTAATCATGACTCGTAGTTGAAGTAAGTGTGTAAGACCCTGGATCAAAGAGATATTTATCTGCCTTTGGTATGATTGCCACTATTGCTTCTTTCTAAGTCAAATGCACATCTCAGCTGAGAAAAATATAGTTAGAAAGTACTAATTAGTTTTATTATCTTCTGCTCCTCCTTTGTCTATACTTCTATTGGATGCCTAGCACTGCTAGATGTTTCCCTGCATTCTGACCCCTCATTGCTTCTTTTCTTTTATTGTTGTTTGATACCGCTTTTAATACATCTTTTATGATATTAAGTTATACTTGCCTGAACTATATTACAGTCTCTTGTGTGTATTACACTCATCCTCTACATCTTGTTTAGATAGCGTACTGTAATAATTCACCATTACATTCATAAATTTCCTGGGTCCTCTAGGTGTGTAGGCTATCACTGTTACTGGATATGTTTTCATGGTTTAGCTCATGTTGCAGTATTCTTTTGTTATGTAACATCTATCTTGCCCAGAAATCATATTCCATTGAACAAAATGTATATATTACACTCCTTTTTGACTTAAGTTCATTATCACAATAAGACCAAATACATACATACATGCATACATATAAATATTTCAAGCATGGGCATTAATGCCCTTCTAGCCTTCCAGTATACCAATACAGCTGTTCCCATAATAAATGTCCAATCTGTCCATGCATCAGCTGCTGTCTCAGAGAACCAATTAGCATACTTCTCATTTCTACAGAATCTTCTATGTGCTTATAGTTCTTCTAAGTGTCTACCCTGGCTGGTATTCTGTTATCTTGGCCCTCCAGAGATATCTTCCTTATTTTCTAGAGGTTACAGTCTCATTTTACTATTATACATCCTTGATAAAAGGCTAGAACTGCTCCAGTAATATTCCTTATATCTTGTCTTACTAGTTTTTATGGAATATATATTGCAAGCACTATAAGTCTTATACCCAACCAACAACTTTTTACTACTATAAATTTTCCAAAACTGTGTTTCATTTGTTCCTCAATCTTTATTTAATTAATATTATGACTCATTTATTTTGCTGTTCTTCTGTTCCAACAAAAAAAAAAAACCCTTTCCACTTTTCTTTACAAATGTTTCATGTTTTCTATGATTCAGGTGTGTTTCCTATAACATTATTGTTTGTACATCACTATTGTAGATATATATTAGTATTGTATCTTGTTTTTTTTCTTATCAACAAGAAGATTCATATCCCAGACTAATAAATCAAATTGTGCCATAGTAAAGATTATGTTTTATTCTTATTTAACTTATATTCTGTGTCTGTCTGTTACCTACCAGTTCTTTATAGTCTGTTTTTACCACATGTGCTCCCTTTATATATTTTTGTGCAGTATTGTCACAAGTGAACCTAAACTCTTTTTAAAACACAGAAGTCCATCCTTCCCCACGAAATAAGCAACATATTAACTATATACATATTTTCACAAAGCAATAGAGCTGCCACTGTGCACAAACAACTGTGTAAAGCTTATTCCAAAGTTTCTATTATTCACACTTGGTTGGGAAGAATTGTAGTTATTACAAATCCCTGGTTTATTTCTTACATGTAGCATATTATTTCTAAAACTGTCCCTCTATCCTTGTGATGCTAGATAGCCAGTAAATATCTCAGATGTAGCTGTTTTTAAAAGGACAAGCTTTCCTATCCTGAAACAGTCACTCCATCCTCTTGTAGAATAGCTGAACATATCCAGGAAGGTAAATTACCTTCCAAGAGTACTGGAGGCATGTCAAACTGTACAAATATGACATGACAATGAAATGCAGTAGTTATTTTTTCAGTAGTATTTAGAAGTCCCAATGGTTCTGAAGTACCTTCTAGTCTGTGTGTTTTGCATTTTAATTATATCAAACTACCACTTGATTTGACAAATTTCCCTCAGTCAATGTTTTCATTGCATTATTTTTATGAATGTTGTTATCTTGCCTTTTTTCAGTCAATTTACTTATCTCATTAATTTTGCATGTATCCTTAGTCCTAGAACATGTACTAGAATAGCTAATTTTATGTAATATTGTCTACTGGTTTCTTTCACATAATATATTAATTCCCTTTGTCATTCATCAATCATTTACTTCTGTTCCCCTCCCTTTTGCAATGTCTTGGTATGTTTATTAGCAATATAAAGGCAGTTTGTGGTTTGAAAACAGTGACTTTTATCAAACAACATACACTATAGGTCCCCATTCAGTTAAATATAAACTTTCATTTTTAAGTCAGAATTTGACATATAATACTTACATTTCATTTATATTAATGAAATAGCTATTTTCTGTCTAGTATTTATTGATTTTAGTGTTTTTTAAGTGCCATTCATAATTCAGGTCACATTTTAAGACTATCACAAATTGTGCCATATAAAAATAATCCATTTTAAAATAGTTTACTCATTCAATGTTCTCAGTGCATTTTTAAAGAGTGCTCTACTTTTTTTTTCTTTTTGAAAACTGTTTCATCCACTTTGTTTTATTCATCATTTTGGTTGGAAAACAGAAAAGGGCTTTGCAAGGAATCTCTCTCCCTCTCTCTGTCTCTCTTGAAATGTTCATTGTTGGCTTTTCTCACCTGTTGACAACCTTTCCCTGCCTCCAACTGCTGTTTTCTTTTACTAATTCATCTTGTGCCTGGAGAAAATTAACAAAGGAACCAAGGTACTGGGAGCACACACACATATATATATATATATATATATATATATATATATATATATATATATATATCTATACATACATACATATATATATATATATATATATATATATATATATATATATATGTATCTATAGACAGAGAGAGAGAGAGATTTTTTTGTACTAGAAAAGATGGTCCGAATTGTCCAGACATAGTAAAGCTTCACTAAGTTTAATTCTACTGCCTACCAAAAAACAATTACTAGAAAATTGAAATCAATGTCTAAACTAACTGTAAATGAAGTACTGAATATTGTAAAGGAAATAAAAGAACTGGATGTGAGATCTTTAGAAAATGGAAGGAGCAAATTACATAGAAATAAATGGAATTTCCAAGAACATTAAATGCTGAATAATGTTTAGAAGCAGGAGGATTAGATTATAATTGAAGGCAGGAACTGAAAAAATTATGTAATGTTGGAAGGGAATTGTAATTGTTAGAAAGAAAATATGTTGCTATATTTTTTCTATATGATTGTTTCAAACATGAAGATTTAATAAAGATGTTTAAAAATATATCATTTACTGTTTTGTCTAACAATGAAAGATGGAAAAACAGTTATGTAAATGACAGGCATGTACTAAACCTCTAAATCAAGAAGACAAGATCTTGAAGTAATTTATTTTGTTTATGTTGTAAAGGCCCAAGATAGAATTATATTAATCTCCCCAGGACAAAATATGAAATTATTGATAATCACACTGGGTTGAACATTTTTTTATCACTTTTCTAGCTGAGAATAAAATAACTTGAGACAAGGGAGACTTCCAAGATGGCTGCACATTGAGTAATAGCTTGTTTCTACCTCTCCCAATGTGAAAACATAAACTTAGCAGAGAAGGCCAGTAGGCTTGTGTTCATGAGTAAATTTCAGTAACTGGCTAGTAAGTACTCTGCCTGGATGCCAGGAATAAAGAAATACAGAAGACCTGGAAAAAAAATCAGCTACAATTAGTCAGGAAGAAACACTTACTGGAGAAAGTTCTGCAGCTGTTCAGCAAAAAGTAATGCAACCTTCCAACATGACTTCCAGTAACCTACAGGAAGATATAAGACAACTGCATAGAGACCTGGTTAAAATAAACAAAATACTGATGAAGTATATCAACACAAATAAAAAGCTGGAGAAAATGGAAGAAACTTTAAACAGATGTTCAGATGAGGTGATAAAGCTGCAAAAATCACAGGTGGAAATGAAAAGGCTGGCTGAATATGAGACTGCTCAGGAAGAGATGTTCAAAAAAATAGAATTAGAGGACAGAGCATGTAGGGAAAACCTGAGATTTTCAGCTATATCAGAGAAGCTGGAAGGAACAGACTCCATTAATAAGCAACTGGACTGGTATTCCACAGCAGGAGTTTTTAGTTGAAAGGGCACACTGTGTGTATGCTCCAAACTTGGCTATAAGAAAGCAACCAAGACCTTTAATAGTAAAAATGCAATCCTACCAGCAGAAGGAGTTGATTCATACAAAACTGTGGCAGAAGGACAAAGTACTAAAAGTGGGAAACAGCAGAGTGCATGTGAAGAATGATTACTTATTGTACACCAGACAGAAGAGGAGCAAATTCATTCCACTATTCAGGAAATGTCTAGATGTCCAGATGCAGGTATGTGATTCAAACTGCTGTACCCAGCTGTCTTCAAGGTATTCTTCTCTGAAGGGACAAAATCATTTTTTGATGAAGTACATGCTAAGGAAGAAATACAAAATTTTGTCCAACTAAAAATAAGGTATGCAACCAAAGGAGATTCTGCTTTAGGCTCTTCTGGTAATAAAGATCAGAGGCACTGTACCTGTGAAGCCCTTTCAAATTCTTCAACAGAAAATGCTGGAGAGAAGGAAGGAAGCATGCGAGTTGACTAAAACAATCAAGAGTACATTGGAAATGAAGCAGACAGGACTTCGGAGATGAACAGTAATAAAATCAGTAACTTAATATGGGATTACATTGCAATAATTATATTTGTGAAATATGACATACCAAGAAAATCTGGAAATATTGGACTTTTTCAGAATTTGTTGGACTTGTGGGGGACTCTAAGGCATATGCCCTAATTCATGTCATTAATGTTTGGAAAAGTGCTTTGGGAGTGGAAGATGAGGGAGAAAGTTAACTGTAAGTAAAGATGTTTTTCCCTAAATAGTATTAATTTTGTGACATATGGTTTTCTTTACATGTTATAAAGTAAAGTTTTCTTCAGTTGTTTATAAGTGTCATGGAGATTGTAAACAGGTGCCACTGTTCTTTTTTTCTTCTTCTTTTCTTTTCATTCCTTTCTCCCTTCTCTCTTTCTTCTTGTTCAGTTTTAAAAAAATGTAAAAAATGCAATGTAAAAAAAGCCTGGTTAAAAGGCATGATAAAAGAAAAATTAATGTGTTTTTTTCTCATTTTTGCATAGGGGGTGACTGGATTATAGACTTTAGATTGCTTTAGTAGCAAGTTTTAAGGAAGAGCAAGTAAATGAAAAATAACATTGAATATTATGTATTATTTGTATGACACTGGACATTATGAGGCTTTTTTCTAGCAAATGCGTGTATGCTCAGTAACAATCCTCAGTTGGTCTTCATGTTTTCATAGCAGCAATCTTATAAAGAGAAACTGACTGCCTGGTTCTCATGTCTCCATGGAGACAATCTGATAAAGTGAAACTGGCTACAGTCTGGTGGAGAGTGATTGAGGGAAAAAAAACAAAAAAGAAAAGAGAAGTTGGGATAACTATAAAGATCAGACAAAACCAATTAGCACTTAACGTTAAGTTTTATCAGCTTTTTTAAATGTAACAGGAAACTAATATAAACAGGTGCTTTTTCCCTCCCTTCTTCTCTCCTTTTCCTTGTTCAGTTTTAAAAAATGTAGGTACCACAATGTACAAAGGGGGGGGGTCTGGTTAAGAAAGCATGACAAAAGAAAAATCAGTGTATCTTTTCCCATACTTGCATAAGGAAATGACTGGGTTAAGACCCTAGGCTTTATCCAATGACAAGTTTATTACAAAGCATGTAAATAGAAAAGAATATTAAATACTATAAGTCTTTTTCTGGTAAACAATGTATCCTTAGCAGATTTGTGTTTGGTTTGCATATCACTAGAAGGATAAGGAGATATGATAAGGAGAAATGACTTGGAGAAAGTGTTCACTGAAAGCATTCAATTGTCTTCTCAGCTGGGAGAGCTATAAAGATACAACAAAACCAGATAGCACTTACTAAAAGCACAGGCTGTACCATGCATCTTAGCATGACTAACCTATCTTTTTAGTTAACTCTAGCATGTCTATGTGGCTATCAGTTTAGGACTTTTGTTTTTATTAGGAAGCAAACACTTCAGTATTTGAAGATGTACATAGTTTTGTGTGTTATTACTAAATTAATAGATTTTAGAGAGGTATTGGGGAGGTTTTTTTAATTTGAGTGCTTTCAATAAAACGCACTATTCTGTATGTTGTGACATAGGCTCAAATGGCTATGACAAGAAACAACTGTATAAAAGATCAAGCTACCAAACAGTATATGTATGTAACATAAAAGTTGGAACTTGATGTTTGCAAAAAAGTAGTTTTACAGAAAAGGTGGTAATAGTAACTATATAAGAAAATTATGCTTTCCTGTAATGTCTTTCAATCTGAATGGTCCTGCAGATAAGTACAAAAAAGAAAGAGTAGTGAACTATATTAAAAATGTAGAGTGTAAATAGCTATAATATAGGAGGCACACCTGGAAAGGACTGAACATCTGAATTTGATAAAGAAAGGTCTTCAGGATGGTTATTCAGTGGAATATCTGGGGCAAATGAAAAGAGGAGTACTTATATTAATTGCAAGAGGAGCTCCAATAGTGATAGATGAGGAAAAAAAGACAATAATGGAAGATATATAGTACTAAGGGGTTACTGGTAAAGGAGGAGGATTACACTGGCATGCATCTGTATTCCGCCTAAAACTGCTATAATGGAGCTTAAAAAAAGTCCTGGAGAAATAATCAGCTTTCAGCAAGGAATATTACTTATAGGTAGGGACTGGAATTTGGTTTGCAACAGTGAATATGTGTCTGGGGGCTCAGAAGGGAAAATATAACAAAGGAGGGCAGATTTTTGAAGACATTTATGAAAGTGTTTGGCATGGAAGATGTGAATTCAGTACTATGAATTTGGAATGAATTTACCTATTATTCTACAAGATACAAAAACTGGGCTAGGCTAGATAGTATTTATAATTCACAGGAACATGTGCATTTAATTGAATGTCTTGAATGCACCCAATAACTATTTCAGATCATGCACCAATAATTGCTAAAATAAAAATGCAAGGTAAAGAGAGACATTTCAGGAATGGGTTTTGGAAACAATTCAGAAGCAATTACAGAAGATAGAAATTTATTCTGAAAATAGAGCTAGGGAGTAGGATAAAATTAAACTGGAGTTTAAAGCTAGGGTAGAAATAAAGGAAAGGGAGATATGGTTAAGAAGTAATACGAATTATTTAGAGGGACTGACAAATGTTAAAGTATTGGAAAATAGTGGGAACCTCTCAGAATAAGAAAAGGAGCAACTGCAGAATGCTAAACAGAAAATAAGGGATTACCTTGATAATATGCATGAGTTTAGAAAGATTGCTGTTAAGCAAATGTTTTTTGATAATAATTCTAGAGCACAAAAACTTTCAGCACAACGAGTCACACAACAGAAAGTGGAAAGGGCTGTTACCAAGCTTATGAAGCCTTTAACAAGGAAAATCCTGTAGAAGTATTAGAAATATTTTGGAAATGTTATGAAAGTTTGTATAAAGCAGAGAAATATGGAAATCAAGAAAGGCACAAATGGAAATACTTATGGAAGAATTAAATATGCCAAGGGTAGAGGTAGATGAGGCTCAATTATTAACAGTTAGGATAGGAGGAGATGAGATAAAAATGGTTATGTATAACCGATCTACAGGAAAGTCCCCAGGAATAGATGGTATTCCTGTGGAAGTTTGGAAGCTAGGAGGGAAAAAAACTGATACAGATCTGGAAGGTTTTGTTTAACAGTATTTTGAGAGGAGGAAGAGAAATACTAGCATCCTGGAAGAAAGTGGTGGTAGCTGTAATACGTAAAGAAGGTAAAAATCCATCAGATCCAGCTTCATACAGGCCCATTTCAATACTAAACTATGATTATAATGTGTTTATGTCTATAATGTCTAAATGAATGGCAGAAGTGATACCAAAATTGATAGATATAAATCAGTGTGGCTTTGTGGAGGGGAGGCAAACATTTGACAACATTAACAGAACATTGATGATCCATAGAGAAGCAGAACATAAGAAAATACCACTGTTATTGGTGGTTCTTGATGGAGAGAAAGCATTTTTACAGAGTAGACCGGGACTTCATGCGCAGGACAATGGAAGCATTTGCTTTCCCTGATATAATTATAAGGTTGATTAGGAGTATATATGAGGGATTGGAGGCAAAAATTAAAGTGGGTGGGTTCTCTCTGATAATTTCTGCTTGAGCAGAGGAACCAGGCAGGGGTGTCCTCCTTCCCTTTGTTATTTGCATTAGATTTAGAATCATTGACAAAGAAAATAAGGGACTCAGAAATTTAAGGATATAATTGATATGGCAGTCAAGAAAAGCTGGCTGTATTTGTAGATGATATTATTTTATATATGACAAAACCAGAAAAGGACATTATAGTTTTGTGGAACATTTTAAGACAGTTTCAAATCTTTTAAGGATAGAAAATTAATGAAGTTAAAACAAAGATGATAGCTGTAAATTATGTACCCACACATTAATTGGTCCAACAATATCCATATTTATGGGGACATGATAAAATGAAGTATTTAGGATTATGGATTAGAAATGACTCTGTTGTGGCAGCTAAGGAAATGTGGGAAGAGACTAAACAGAAGATAATACAAAAATTGAGAAACTTGAGGCTTTGATATATGGATATGGATAGTAAGATACACGCATTTAGAACTATTGTAGTCCTTTAATCTTATACAGAGGTCAGGAATATTTTTATCACCCAGAGTAGAAGCTGTGGATAGCAATTGAAAAAGACTGAAGAATTCTGTCTGGGAGGGGAAAATGCCAAGGGTCAAGTGGGATGAGCTGATTCTTCCAATAGACGAAGGCGGACTCGGATTACCCAATTTGAAGGGGTATTTTAGAGCAAAACAGTTAAGGCTCTTATACATAACACAAGCAGAAAACTATAACTCAAAATGGAAAGGGATGATGATGATACAGGCAGGAAGATTAAGAAACAAGGAGAGACTGTGATTTTGGATGCAGACTCTTAAGGAGAATGACAACAATCATATAGAATATTACATTCATAAAATACCAGGGAGTATTTTAAGAACTAAACTAACATGGGAATGGAGAAAAGAGATTCTGCCAATAGGGATGACTGCAGTTAGGGATACAGATAATAGGCAAGAGGAGGCTGGAATTTATTGGAGAAAACTGGCAAAGGAACCAAGGTATTGGGAACAAATAACTAGAAAGGGAAAGGTAATAGAATGGGAAGATGCCAAGAATTTATCTGGACTTCAGGTTAGATATTGCCTTGCCACTCAAGGATAGGAGTTTTAATAGAACCTATAACAGAAGCTGATGTTAAAAAGGAATAATTAGTAGAGCATATAAAATATTGCATTATAACTATAAAAATCAATCAGAGGAGCTTAGAAAGGATTGGAAGAGAGATTGGATAATCAATTCACAAAGTGACAATGGGGGGGGGGTATATGTATATCTCCCAAATGTGCAACAAAGTATAGAAGATTTAGTATCTATGCCTGGAAGTGTTTACATAGGTATTTTTATACCCAAGTAGACTCCAAAGAATTTTTTTCCCAGGTGGACAGCAAATATTGGAAGTATAACAAGGAAGAAAGAGGAATTTAGGAACATGTTTTAAGGAGTGTAATGAGTTGGCAGACTTTAGGGATTCCCTGCAGACCGGTCTGTCGGGGATGCTGTGTGAGCAGATTGGATTTACTGGGGAGATGATTTTCTTGAGCTATGATACAGAATTGGAATTGCCTAGACATAGCAAAGCCATGCTGAGTCTAGTTATGGTGGCTGCCAAAAAAGCAATTACTAGAAAATGGAAATCAAAGTCTAAACCAACTTTACTGGAAGTAGTGAATATAGTAACAGGGATAAAACAACTGGATTTGGGATCTTTAGAAAAGGGAAGGAGCAAACTACATAGGAAAAAAAATGGGAATTGTGGGAAGAATATATGCAGAGAAGAAATGAGGTTTAAAAGAAGGTAGAATTTGAATGAACTGTATAATGCTTAACTGACAATGACTGGTTAGATTATAAGTGATGTATAACGTTTGCAACTAAGGTTGTTTCAATGGTGTCTGTGATGCATGATGTTTGCAACTAAAGTGGTGCCAGTGTTTTTTTTTTCATTTATATAAATGTAAGATTGCCTATGTCATATGTGATAATTTCATAAAGATGTTTGGTTGTTAAAACAAAAAATAACTTGAGACAATTAGTAGACAGGCTTGTCAGTCATTGTACTGTCTTGCACATAATGTGCTATCAGGGAAGATGGTTCTGATATACTAACCCCCTTAGTGCTGGGTAGTGACCATTCTGTAATTGTGTAATCCTTAATTATACTGGTGCTACTCCATATTAATACAGTGTCACAGCATGGTTTCCGATGATACTAAGGTCAAGAATTATCTGGGGAGATTTTAACGGAAGCTCTTATTTGAAGATAAATATGCAAAGTGCAGGTGAAACATTTTAAGTAGTGTGTTTAAGTGTCTGAGATTATATTTAATCAGTTAAAAACTTGTAAAAAGCATTTCTTCTTTACTGGTAATATTAATGGTAAGACATGGATGACTATGAGTTCATAGGTTCATAGGATGATACTAGGCTCTTGGCCCGGAGGCCCTTATAAGCCTAGCCAAGAATTTCGCCCATGTTCCCACAAAGTCAACACCTGTTTCCCCATCCAGCAGGGACACAGGTGGGATCCCAGGGGTGAATTTTTTGTTTCCAATCCAGTCATCCAGGTTCCTCTTAAAGAGAGCTATTGAGGTACTCTGCTTGACATGGAGAGGGAGTCTATTCCACAGATGGGGGAGTCTTTAGGACACAAATCTATTCC